>NC_134485.1:95654813-95954813 GCF_040206685.1 Ascaphus truei
CCCGTCCTCTCTCCCCCTCCCTCTCTCCTCCCCGCACTCTCCCCGCACTCTCTCCCCACCTCTCTCTCTCCCCGCACTCTCCCCGTACTCTCTCCCCCCTCTCTCTCTCTCCCCGCACTCTCCCCCGCCACTCTCTCCCCCACCTCTCTCTCTCCCCGCACTCTCCCCGCACTCTTCCCCCTCTCTCTCTCTCCCCGCACTCTCCCCGCACTCTCTCTCCCAGCACTCTCCCCGCACTCTCCCCGCACTCTCCCGCACTCTCCCCGCACTCTCCCCGCACTCTCTCTCCCCGCACTCTCCCCGCACTCTCTCTCTCCCCTCACTCTCCCCGCACTCTCTCTCCCCGCACTCTCCCCGCACTCTCTCTCCCCGCACTCTCCCTGCCACTCTCCCCGCACTCTCTCTCCCCGCACTCTCCCCGCACTCTCTCCCCACCTCTCTCTCTCCCGCACTCTCCCCGCACTCTCCCCGCACTCTCTCCCCCCTCCCCGCACTCTCCCCGCGCTCTCTCCCCCTCTCTCTCTCTCCCCGCACTCTCTCCCCCTCTCCCCGCACTCTCTCCCTGCACTCCCCGCACTCTCTCCCTGCACTCCCCGCACTCTCTCCCCCCTCTCCCCGCACTCTCTCCCTGCACTCCCCGCACTCTCTCCCCCTCTCCCGCACTCTCTCCCTGCACTCCCCGCACTCTTCCCCTCTCCCCCCCGCACTCTCCCCCGCACCTCTCTCCCCCACTCTGTCCCCCTCTCTCTCTACTCTCTCTCTCTCTCTCTCTCTCCTCTCTCCTCTCTTCCTCTCTCTCTCTCTCTCTCTCAGTGAAGCATGCAGGGGTGTGCTTGGAGGCATTGTCTCTTGGAATGTTGTCTGTGCTTGTCCTTCCCCCGGTGTGGATGTGTTTTGTGGCTGAAGTGTCGTGGGGTTCCTGAGGGCAGGTGATGTGGAAGTGTGTGTGTGTATCTGTGTGTATATAAATGAATGGAGAGCCGTTCATTTGTGTTCATACAGTGTTACGCCGGTGCTGCCCGCAGACCAGACCCGTCCCCTGAGCTGAAGGGGGAAGTGGTAATACACGCACCCGCAGCAAAGGGTGCGTGTCCGGAGTGTGGTATGAAGCGTTGCCAGGCCAGGTGTAGTAAGGTAGACAATACTTGCCTTACCAGTTGTAGAGATAGAGTGATGAATGCCTTGCCGAGGTCAGGGAGTGGAGAGTGGAGATAGGTCGTAGTCCAAGCCGTGTTCAAGGGGTTACCAGAGTGAGCGTTGTCCAAGGAGTGCCGAGATCGAAAGCCAGAGAGGGTAGTCGTACAAGCTGCGTCAGAACCTGTGAAAACACTGAGAGAATCCAGAAGTACTTCCATACAGAGACTATGTCGAGCAAAGACTGAGAGCAGAGAGGAGCTAGATAAAGCAGGAAGGTCCAATTAGGAACGGAGGCGGGACAGGAAAAGCTACAGTGAGACACTGCAGATTGGTGCAGGCATAACAAGCCAGGTGAGTCTTGTTGGTAACCTGAGTATGCTCGTGCAGTGTGCGGGGGCGTAGCCTGAGGTCCGAGGGACGGGAAGAAGAGTGTGCAGACTGAGCGTGCTCCGTAACCCGTGTACGCACGTGAACCGAGCCAGTGGATGGTGCAGGTGTGCGTGCAGGAGGGCGTGGGCGCGCGCGGCGCTGTACAGAGGAATCGCTGAGGGGAGTGATCCCGCGACAGCGGCAGGGGTGGGGAGCCGTGGAGACCGGTAAGGCAGGATTGTTTTGTGTGTCCAGGGGCTCCCTGCGGGGAGGGAATGCTCTGTGTGAGGAGCATGGAGAATGCCGATTCCTGACAGTACCCCCCTCTTCAGGAACGGCCTCAGGACGGTCCAAGAACGGTTTCTCTGGAAACTTTTGCCTGAAGGACTTAAGAAGAGCCGGGGCATGAATGTCCTTTGAAGGAACCCAGGATCTCTCTTCAGGGCCAAAGCCCTTCCACTGCACCAAGAACTGGAGCTGACCAATGGATAGGCGAGAATCCAAAAGAGAGTGAACCTCGTATTCCTCGTTATTTTGTACAGTGATGGGATCCGGTTTACAAGTTTGATCCGGAAAGAAGTGACTGGAGATAAATGGTTTTAAGAGGGACACATGAAAGACATTGGGAATCTTCATACTGGGTGGTAGTTGGAGCCGGAATGCCACGGGATTGATTTGTTCACAAATAGGGAAGGGACCCAGGAACTTGGGTGCCAGTTTAGGAGATGGTACCTTGAGGTGGATATTCTTAGAGGAGAGCCATACCAAATCCCCTGGTTTGTAACTGGGCGCTGAACGACGACGACGATCGGCCTGTAGTTTCGACCTGCGGGAGGAGTTGAGAAGGGTAACTGAATCCTGGACCATGCGGTTTGGAGGGCAGAAATGCGTTCATCTATGGCTGGTACTCCAGAAGGAATGTTGGGGATGGGAAGACAGGGAGGGTGGAACCCATAATTTATAAAGAAGGGCGACTCCCGGGTGGACTAGTTTTTGGCAGAATTGACAGCATTCTCTGCCAAGAGAGGAGTTGAGCCCAATCATCCTGGAAATCGGATATGAAACCTCTCAGGTACTTGTCCAGGAATTGATTGATTCTCTCCGTTTGTCCATTGGACTGAGGATGATAGGCGGAAGAGAAAGAAGAAGAGATGCCCAATCTCTTCGTGAAAGCTCTCCAAAATTTGGATACAAACTGAGAACGTCTGTCAGAAACAATGGACGAAGGGATCCCATGAATCTGGAAAATCTGCTCCGTAAAGATATCAGCAAGGGCGGGGGAGGTGGGTAATCCTTTAAGTGGAATGAAATGGGATATCTTTGAGAACCTGTCCACGACCACCAGGATATTGTTCATTCCTCTGGACCTGGGCAACTCCATGATGAAGTCCATTGAAATGTGGGACCAGGGGCGGTCGGGAACTGGAAGGGGTAACAGAAAACCCTGAGGCTTTTGATGGAGAGTCTTGCTTTGAGCGCACGTGGGACAGGCGCAGGTAAACTCCAGAATATCTTGACACATCCTTGGCCACCAGAAATTCCGACGAATGAGATCAGTAGTCTTTTTAAAACCTGGATGACCTGCAGATTTAGAGTGACCCCAAGACAGACCTCTGGAACAAATTTGGAAGGTACAAAGAGTTTGTTGTCGGGAACGACCAAGTCCTTGGGAATGCGTCTCTGGGAGTGCAAAATCTTGTCAAGATTCTTGAAAGAAGACGTGGCGAGAATCCTCTCTTGTGGAAGGATAGTCTCCAAAGATTCCTCTGGCCTCTCTTCAGAAGAATGTATTCGGGAGAGTGCGTCTGCCTTTACGTTCTTGGTCCTGGGGATATAGGAAAGGTGAAAATCGAATCGAGAAAAAAAAAGAGCCCAACGAGCCTGTCGTGGACCAAGGCGTCGAGCGTTCTTTATGTAAAGAAGGTTCTTGTGGTCCGTGAGAATAGTAAACGGCTCTTTCGACCCCTCTAGCAGGTGTCTCCACTCTTGAAGAGCCATCTTCACGGCCATAAGTTCCCTGTTACCCACATCATAGTTCCTCTCGGCAGACGATAATTTCTTGGAAAAATTTGCTTAGGGATGTAACTTATCTGGGGGCGTGGGTCTCTGGGAAAGAACGGCACCAGCGCCGCAATCGGAAGCGTCGACCTCCAGGACGAAGGGAAGTTCGATGTTGGGATGACGGAGAATAGGTGCGGATATAAAGGCTTCCTTGAGTGTCTCGAAGGCGGAGATGGCCTCGGATGACCAAGCAGAAGGATCAGCTCCTTTTTTGGTGAGCGCAGTGAGGGGTGCCACAATGGTGGAAAAACTCCGTATAAACTTACGATAGTAATTAGCGAACCCTAAAAAACGTTGTATGGCCTTGAGAGAGTTGGGTCTTGGCCATTCAGTGACTGCTTGAAGTTTACCGGAGTCCATCATAAACCCCTCATCGGAAATGATATACCCCAGGAACGGAGTAGAGGTCGTATGAAAGGTGCACTTCTCCAGTTTGGCGTACAAATGGTGTTCACGGAGACGGGAAAGGACGTAGGAGGTGTGGCGTATATGGTCCTGGAGATCTTTGGAAAAAATCAGGATATCATCCAAGTATACAATAACAAAAATTTGAGTACCTTACGAAAGACGTCGTTGATGAAATCCTGGAAGACAGCGGGAGCATTACATAAGCCGAAAGGCATTACCAGATATTCGTAGTGTCCACTACGCGTGTTGAAGGCCGTCTTCCATACATCCCCCTTCCTGATGCGCACCAGGTTATAGGCACCACGCAGATCCAACTTGGAAAAAATCTTGGCCCCCTGTAATTTATCGAACAATTCGGTAATAAGGGGAAGGGGGTAATGATTTTTAATAGTTATCTGGTTTAAACCCTTGTAGTCGATGCAAGGCCTCAACGACCCATCCTTTTTCTTGACGAAGAAAAACCCAGCCCCTGCTGGGGAATTGGAGTGACGAATAAAGCCTTTCTTGAGATTCTCCTGGATATATTCATCCATAGTGTGAGATTCTGGTAACGACAAGGGGTAGGTCTTGGACTTGGGTAGGGAGTAACCAGGAACTAGATCGATTGGACAATCGTAAGTCCTGTGTGGCGGCAAGAGGTCTGACTGTAACTTATTGAAAACGTCCCGGAATTGATGGTAAACGGAAGGTAGAATAACTTCGGGAACAGAGGTATTGGCCAGCAGTTGATGAGTCTCGCCTGATCTCGGCCTCCAGGAAATGGGAGCAGAGGAAGTCCAGTCAATGAGAGGATTGTTAAGCTGTAGCCAAGGAAGACCAAGGGTGATGGGTATCCCAGGAGCGTTAATGGCATCGAGAACTAAGGTCTCTTTGTGCAGATGTGAAGACAGCAGCAAGGGAGCCGTCTCTAAGGAGATGTGGGCTGGAGTAAGAGGATGTCCATCGATACCGACGAGTGCGATGGGAACCTTCTTTCTCACTAGTGGTATGCGGTTTACCCTGGCGAATTCAAGATCCACAAAGTTTCCTCCAGCTCCTGAGTCAATGAAAGCGGCGGTAGAAGTCTTGAACTTATCGCCTGAAAGGAAGACTGGAAATGTAAGTTTCTTAGGGAGTTCATCTTTATGAAGGGGACGTGGAGACATTACACCCAGAGAGAGCCCCTCTGTACTCACTGGGTGTTCCCGTTTCCTGGAAACAGTGGACACTCCCGAACCAGATGTTCCATGGATCCGCAGTAGAAACACAATCCCCCGGCGTGGTGGAACTGCCGTATCGGTGTGCGGATGCATTGTACCCCCAATTGCATTGGCTCTGGCAACTCCAGTGCAGGACGAAGAGGTGTGGTAGCACTTGGGGGAGCATTAGTGCTGCTGAGTACTGGAGAACGGAACTTGAAAGGTATGGAAGCGAGTGCGCTGACGCTCTGAGCCTGGATGCGTTGATCCACTCGGACGGCCAAATCAATCAGGACCTCCAGTTGATCCGGCCTGGATTGGCGAGAGAGTTCGTCCTTGATGGGATCTGCAGGCCTTGCCAGAATACGGAGACGAGAGCCTCTTGTCCCCAGTTAGTCTCGGCTGCTAGAGTCCGGAATTCCACAGCATACTGTGTCACCATCCGCCGTCCCTGAGTGATCTGGAGGAGAGAAACAGATGCCATCTCCCGACGAGCGGGGGAATCGAATACCCGTTGAACTCGGCTTTAAATGCCGGGGAATCTTGGGTAAGGTCAGAACGACGCTCCCAAACAGGGGAAGCCCAAGCCAAGGCGTTGCCAGTGAGGAGGTTATAAATGTAGGCTACCTTCTTGCGATCAGTATTGTAGAGATGGGGGGCCATTTCAAACTGCACCTCACACTGGTTTAGAAAACCCCTACAATCTTACGGTTCACCTGCATAAGGCTTGGGGGGAGGAATCCTTACATCTGAGCTGCTAACTGCGCTTGCGGAGTGGGGGCTTACATCTGGCGGGGTCGCGGTCGGTACCTTGTCTGAGAGTACTGCGACCTGGCGTGTAAGTGCCACAATTTGATCCGCCATGGCCTGGTTTTGCTGAAGCAGATTAGAGAGAAACTGCTGTAGTTCGGTCTGGTCTGCGTCTTATGGGCTCGACATAATGTTACGCCGGTGCTGCCCGCAGACCAGACCCATCCCCTGAGCTGAAGGGGGAAGTGGTAATACACGCACCAGCAGCAAAGGGAGCGTGTCCGGAGTGTGGTATGAAGCATTGCCAGGCCAGGTGTAGTAAGGTAGACAATACTTGCCGGTACCAGTTTTAGAGATAGAGTGATGAATGCCTTGCCGAGGTCAGGGAGTGGAGAGTGGAGATAGGTCGTAGTCCAAGTCGTGTTCAAGGGGTTACCAGAGTGAGCGTTGTCCAAGGAGTGCCGAGATCGAGAGCCAGAGGGGGTAGTCGTACAAACCGCGTCAGAACCTGTGAAAACACTGAAAGAATCCAGAAGTACTTCCATACAGAGACTATGTCAAGCAAAGACTGAGAGCAGAGAGGAGTTAGATAAAGCAGGAAGGTCCAATTAGGAACGGAGGCGGGACAGGAAGAGCTACAGGGAGAAACTGCAGATTGGTGCAGGCATAACAAGCCAGGTGAGTCTTGTTGGTAACCTGAGTATGCTCGTGCAGTGTGCGGGGGCCTAGCCTGAGGTCCGGGGGACGGGAAGTATAGTGTGCAGACTGAGCATGCTCCGTAACCCGTGTACGCGCGTGAACCGAGCCAGTGGATGGTGCATGTGTGCGTTCAGGAGGGCGTGGGCGCGTGCGGCGCTGTACAGAGGAATCGCCGAGGGGAGTGATCCCGCGACGGCGGCAGGGGTGGGGAGCCATGGAGACCGGTAAGGCAGGATTGTTTTGTGTGTCCAGGGGCTCCCTGCGGGGAGGGAGTGCTCTGTGTGAGGAGCGTGGAGAACGCCGATTCCTGACACACAGATACACACGCACACTCTTGCATCACTTGCTTTCAGGAACCTTTTAACACCTCTAGCCATAAAACACATCCACACCGGGGGAAGGACAAGCACAGATAACATTCTAAGAGACACTATTTTTAAGTATACCTTTTGCTTGCTTCATTCATTATAACATCGCCGGAAGAAGAGATCAGTGTATCTCGAAAGCTCGAACAAATAAAAGCATTTCGTTAGCCACAGAACTGTATCATCTATTTATTTTTTTATTATATATATATATATATATATAAAGCAGAAAATAGCCGTGTTAGTCCAGTTGCGATAGTGCAGAATAAATGAGTTCTTCAGTATTAGGTGATACCTTTTTTATTGGACTAACAATTTATGTCATAGGACAAGCTTTCGAGAGTTCTCCTCTCTTCTTCAGGTCTAGCAATACTGATTTACACAGGAATCAATGGCTAAAACAGTGTATAGAGAGAAAAAAATAAATAAAAATATTTACTGTAGATAAGGTAGGGTGTTAAGTGTTTGAAGCCAGGAGACAGTGTCAAAGAAAGGTGGGGAGGGGAAGGGATGCTGGGGGGGGGGGGGAGGGAGAGAAAGTGTGGATAAGAGTTGAGGCAAGCAGGATAATTATAGACAATTTTGGTAGGATGTGAGAAAACCCATGTCCAGATGTCCAGATCATTCTATAAATGATTTAAAAATCAAAATCCTCAATGGAATGTTTAAAAGCACCCAAGAACGGAAAACATATGAGCTCAGAATGATAAGACTCTTTGACACCAAAACCAAAGGACTTAATGTGGACATGGGTTTTCTCACACCCTACCAAAATTGTCTGTAATTATCCTGCTTGCCTCAACTCTTATCCACACTTTCTCTCCCTCCCCCCCCCCCCCCCAGCATCCCTTCCCCTCCCCACCTTTCTTTGACACTGTCTCCTGGCTTCAAACACTTAACACCCTACCTTATCTACAGTAAATATCTGTTTTTTTTTTTGTTTTTTTCTCTCTTTATACACTGTTTTAGCCATTGATTCCTGTGTAAATCAGTATTGCTTGACCTGAAGAAGAGAGGAGAACTCTCGAAAGCTTGTCCTATGACATAAATTGTTAGTCCAATAAAAAAGGTACCACCTAATACTGAAGAACATATATATATATATATATATATATATATATATATATATATATATATATATATATATATATATATTTATATATATTTATATATATATATATATATATATATATATATATATATATATATATATATATATATATACACACATATACACACATATACACATATATATATATAGTGATACCAGCACTGGCATCTACTGTAGGTGCTGGAAAGAGTTAATCCTCCCATGAGTTGTCAAGAACACCTGAAATCTAATTAATCAGCCTGGGCTGAACTCCTGAAAAACAAGGAAGTGTTTGGTCACAGGCTGAGCCTGACCCAGAAAGCCAGAGATGCAGTGAGAGAGACTGACCGGTTTTTCCTCAGAGACGGAGGTAGGCAGAAAGGGGCTCCCCAGCTACCAGAGGCTGGTTAAATAAATTGGCAGATTGTGAGAGAAGCTGCTGAAAGAGCCGTGCTGAAGCAGGGACATCGCCAGATGGACTAAGATAAGCAAAACCCTTTCTATTGCTACAATATGACAAAGCACTATGCTGTTTCTTTATTGACTATGCCAGGGCATGTTTTGGGCTGACAACCGGCTTAGCTGGCGACCCTGATAGTAAGGGCCTGAAGAAGTCAGTAAGCTCCCTGACAGGGATAGGCGTTTATTTATCTTTTTATTTTAGTTTGTTTTCTTAAAGGTACAGTAGACCTGCGAATACGTTACTTAAACCCCTATAAATAATCCCCACGTAAATAGAAGTACTGTGTTTCCAGCCTTATTTGGGATCAAAGGAACCTTAACATGATGTGGTTGTCACATATGGTGGAGTTTAATGTGGGCAGTCCCTAAGGTATATGGAGTGGAAACTGTGGGGTTGAAGATAAATGCGGGGATTTAAAATGGCCGCCCAAATGAAGTGAATTTTTCTGAAGAAAGGGGAAATTGCATCTAGCAAGTGCTGTAGGTAAAGCTAATGCCTTTTGCTGAAGTGAGTGAAGCTGCAGCTAGCAAGTGCTGTGTATAAAGTTGCCCCGTGGGCTATGAAAGGAGTGAAGTTGCAGCTAGCAGGTGTGGTGTACAGTATAAAGATAACACCATAAGCAAAGTGCTGAGTGTCAGAATTTTCCTGCTGGGTTTTTGCTGGGTTTTAAAATGACCAACATGAAATGTTTGTTTTGCAATGTATGTAATCATACAAGAAAGTGTCCCTTCAGGCCCTACGATGCTGATGATGATGATGATGATGATGATGATGATGATGATGATGATGATGATGATGATGATGATGATGATGATGATGATGACGATGAAGATGACTCATACCAGATAAATTTAGTATGCTGGGCCTGTCGTGGAGTAGGTCACATGGAAGATGTGTGTCCCCAAATTTTCAAAGACAAACAGCTGCAAAAGCAAACAAGGCCCTGGGAGTGCAAGCAAGATGTGGAAGCTGATACCAGTGAGTTTGTGCCCAGTACTACTGATGTCTCTGGAGCTAATAAAGCAAAAAAAAGAAAAAGAAGAAAAAAAACTGTTCCTAAAGTCACAGAGGAAGTGACAGATCCACTTGATCCTGCGCTGTCAGGACATGCATCAGAAAGGCGCCGAGATGTGCTGCAGACCGGAGTGATAGACAGAATTGTCATGGGAACGGTGGCAAAGGAAATGGAGGAGCAAAGGGATGCTGAATACTTGATCCAGGACAAAGAGGCTTTAATTTCTGCACTCCAAGCTGCCCGCCATCATTATGAAGTCCTGTGGCAGGGATTGATGAAGGAGCGAGAGTGTAGCAGGAAGGAGCAAGAGGTGAGCGCCGAGTTACAGAGGTGTATACTCCCAGCTTTACAAGAGTACGTGGCTTTGAAGGAAACAGGCTGTCTCTTACAGAGTGGGTTGAAGGAGGTGACGACTGCTCTAAAAAATGCCAACGCCTCAATTGCTACTATGGAGGAAAAGCAGAACAAACCAGACAAACTGATTGCTAACCTCAAACTGAAATACGGGAAGGCTCTACAAGAGGTTAACGCTCTCAGCACAGAGGTGGAACACTCACTCCATGAGGGCCACCGTCTAAACACAGAGCTGGGTATGTTGAAGGAAACACTTGAAAGGGAATGCGAAAAGGTCCAGAGACTGGAGCAAGAGCTGGAGAAGCAGAGAGGCAACTCCATCTCCATGAGTCAGTAGCCAAGGAGAAAGAAGCCTGGAAAACAGAAGCAGCAGCGCTCCTGGCGACAAACACTGCAGAGCTCCAAAAGATGAAGGATGCACTGACGCAAACTCAGAGCAAGCACCGGGAAGAAGTGATGGCCCTGAGAGGGGACTTGCAGGATCAAATTGAAGAGCTGAAAACGCTTGTTGCTGAGCGCAAAATAAAGCTTGTCGAGAGGGAGGAGGTGTCTGTCAGGTGAGGTGCCAAACATTACGCTATGAAAAGGAGATGGCCGATATCTACAAGCGGCTGGACCACATGGCCAATGAGGGGGCCCGGCTGCAGCTGGAGCTGGATAAGGTCCGGGAGGAGCACCAGCAGCTACAGGTCAAGAATAGAGAAAAGGAAACAGAGCTAAACCTTGCTCTGGATCAGCTGACAGATGTGGAATCGCGACTCAACTTCAAAGAAGCTGAACTAGCAGCTGCACTGAATGGGAAAAGACATACAGAAGGACTGCTTCAAAACTTGAGGAAGGACCTGGAGTCTGAGTGTGCTGGCCGCAAGATGACAGAGAAACAAAAGTGCGACCTGGGGGATGAGCTCGAGGCTCTGAAGACTGAGCAGGACGCTACGTTGGACTCTAATGCTGCCCAGCAGGAAGTTCCTCAACTGAAGTTGGAGAAAGAGGTTACAACCCTATAACAGACACATGGGTCACAGAAGCAGTCCATGGAAAAGAGGGCGGTAGAAAGAAAGCAAGTGAGGCACGCCAGGAAGCGTGACTGCAATACCATTGTAGTGCTACAGTCTAATTTCCACAAGGCACGGAATGGGAAGATCAAGGTGCGATCTAGTAGCTGTAACGCCTGTATGCCCGCAGACCTGGCCAGTCCCCCGTACTAAGGTAGATAGCTTCAAGTCCAATAGGCACCTTTCTCTTGACCAGAGGGATTTGATTCTCAGAGGCGAAGGTGTGATCCAAGAAGTTGCCGCCAGACCCGGAGTCAATGACGCTTTTACTTCTAATAGAAGGTTAGGGCCTGTCAGCATCACAGGAAGCAAGAGTTTCTTTGGGAGGTCCTTAGGGAGAGAGGGGCAAGAAGAGATTGTACCCAGCAAAAGCCCCTCTACCTTTACTGGATGTTCCCGTTTCCCGGCTTCAGGGGACAGTTCTGGAGCCGATGTTCTGGGGAACCACAATAGAAACAGAGACCCTTCTGACGATGTCTCATTCTCTCCACGGCCAGTAGTTGTTGGCTACCGATTTGCATCGGTTCAGGAGCGTCCAAGGCAAGGAAGGTGGAAGCAGGAGACCTGTGAGAGACAGAGGAGGGACGAAGAGAACGGGAACAATGTCGCTCATGATGTCGTTCTTGGGTACGTTGATCCATACATATGCTGAGAGTAATCAGTTGTTTCAGGGAGGTCGGCCGGGCGTGAGTTGCGAGATCATCTTTTAACGTATCAGACAGACCGTGCCAGTATGCTGCGGCAAGTGCCTCGTCGTTCCATTGAGTCTCTGCAGCGAGAGTGCGGAACTCTATAGCATATTTAGCAGCGGATCTTCATGCCTGTGAGATGTGAAACAGAGAAAAGGCGGCCATCTCCCGGCGTGCGGGAGTGTCAAACACTTGTTGGAATGCATGCCTAAATTTAGGGTAATCTTGGGTCAACTCAGGTTTGTGCTCCCAGAGGGGAGAAGCCCAAGCGAGGGCATCGCCGGTTAATAAGGCGTAAATGTAGGCCACCTTGGTACGGCTGGTAGGAAAAAGAGAGGGGGACATTTCAAATTGCACCTGGCATTGGTTTAGGAATCCACGGCAAGCGAGAGGGTCCCCATCGTACTGGTTGGGAGGTGGTATACGTGGTCCTGAGTTACCGTAGGTCACTGAGACAGGAGGTGACGGAGTCACTGGGGTTTCCTGGAGAGACAGGTTAGCAAGCTGTTGCGAAACAGTGGTTAACTGGCTACTGAAAAATTGCAAATGTTCCAAGGAAACACCTTGGCCCACCTCAGGGGGGTCTCTATTTGTTGGGCTCTGCATAATGTAACGCCTGTATGCCCGCAGACCTGGCCAGTCCCCAGTACTGAGGTGGGTAAGGTTATAACATGCACCCACAGCAGTGAGGGCGTGCCCGGAGTGTGGTAATGCGTTGCCGGGCCTGTAGAGAAAAGGTTAGCAGATACTTGCAATGTCCAGGGTATGAGAGTTTGGATAGTAATGTCCATGTGCCAGAGTTCAGGGGTAATAGAGATCAGCGTAATCATGTCCATAAGGCAGTGTTCGAGGATAGGAGAAGGCAGCGTAAACGTATCCGAATGCAGGGTCCAAGGGCAGGAGAAAGCAGGGTAATCAAATTCAAAGCAGAGTTCAAGCCAGGGAGATCCAAAGGTAAACAGGGACAGGAAACAGCACTGAAAGAGACAAATGAGCCAAGCATAGAGACTGTACACACAGGGGTCACAAGAAGCTTTGCAGAGCAATGAGCTAGAGGACAGACAGGGGTTATAAAGGAGGGAGCACCAATGGGAGAGAGAGGAGGAGTGAGGGGTTGAGCACCAATGGGAGAGAGAGGAGGAGCAGAGGGTAGAGTGAGGGGTTGCAGATATAGGTCAGAAGGAGTGAGGGAGGAGACAGGCAAATCAGACAGGGAAATAGCTTGCACACTATGAGGGGCGGAACCACGGCTCAGAGAAGATCTATAAGTGGAGCATGTGTGCTCGCCTTCTGTAAGGGCTGGATGCGCATGCACAGTGTGTGCCAGGGAGCGCGCGGAGCGCCGCGCCGTGAGAGCGCTCACCACGGACAGCGAGAGGGAAGGAGGCACTGCTGAAGAAGGTAACATGACGGGAGAGGGAATAGAGCGGCGTCGCGAGCGCCGAGTGCCGCAGGGGAGATCAGGAGTTTGGGGATAAGCGCGCACCTTGCGGGGAACGCGCATGACAGCTGGACATGCGTCCAGAGAGGGCATAGAGGAACTGGTGCGGGAGGAGGAAGGGAGAAATGAACGAGGAGGTGGAGGAGGAAGGTCAGAGGCAGGGAGAACAGGGGTGACGGGGACACATTGAGAAGCAGGAATCCCCTGAACCGTCACTGTAGCACAGTAAGAAGCCAGTTGTACTGCAGTACCCATGGGACCCAAAGTGGATTCCTTGCCAGGAAGGCAGTCACTGTGAAGAGACAGTCGCAAATGAGATGGAAGTCTGCCCATGATCATAAGAGGCGAAAGACAGAACAGATTGTCCAGCAACTCTCCCAACAGAGTAAGTTAAAGAGTCAAAACACAAAGGCCCAAGCCTATGAGTTTGCTGACGGTAAAAGAGAGGTGCCATGGGGTGCACTTCAGGATAATAAGAATCAAAACCAAGTTGAAGTACTGAAGATAAATATTGTGGAACCCAACACTGAAGGTACACTGATGGAGAAAGGTTCAAGAGCCATCACTGCTAAAACAGAATTGCTGTCTTCACAAGAGAAGGCCAAACAGTCACTGGCAAGTGTATGCAATGAGCTGTCCACGGTCAAGGCTCTTCTAAAGAGTAAGGGAAACTCTGAGCACAAGAGGAAAAGGACAGAGATGCATGTTCATGATTGGCAGATCAAGGTCACAGAGTGGCGTAGAGTCTTTTCAGAAAGAGCTAATAGACAGCAGAATGCTCAGGAACATTTGCAGAAGGGGACACAACAAAGGCAGAATTTCAACCCAAGACTCCGGCCGGCACATGATAAAGAGGTAGTGAAGTACCAGTCTGAAGGGCCAGAAGGCCAAGTATTTGCCCTGAAGGAGAGACTCTTCAATTCGAAGGCAAGGAAAAAGAAGAGGTGGATGTCAGACATGTCTGACAAAGACATTGGTGCACGGGAATAGTGCACAGGTCACTCATAGGACAATGTTTCCCTGTGGGGGACGGATAGGTGATACCAGCACTGGCATCTAGGTGCTGGAAAGAGTTAATCCTCCCATGAGTTGTCAAGAACACCTGAAATCTAATTAATCAGCCTGGGCTGAACTCCTGAAAAACAAGGAAGTGTTTGGTCACAGGCTGAGCCTGACCCAGAAAGCCAGAGATGCAGTGAGAGAGACTGACCGGTTTTTCCTCAGAGACGGAGGTAGGCAGAAAGGGGCTCCCCAGCTACCAGAGGCTGGTTAAATAAGTTAGCAGATTGTGAGAGAAGCTTCTTAAAGAGCTGCACTGAAGCAGGGACATCGCCAGATGGACTAAGATAAGCAAAACCCTTTCTATTGCTACAATATGACAATTGACTATGCTGTTTCTTTATTGCCTATGCCAGGGCATGTTTTGGGCTGACAACCGACTTAGCTGGCGGCCCTGATAGTAAGGGCCTAAAGAAGTCAGTAAGCTCCCTGACAGGGATAGGCGTTTATTTATGTTTTGATTTTAGTTTGGTTTTCTTAAAGGGACGGTGAACCTGCAAATACGTTACTTAAACCCCTATAAATAAACCCCACGTAAATAGAAGTACTGTGTTTCCAGTCTTATTTGGGATCAAAGGGACCTTAAAGTGATGTGGTTGTCAATATATATATATATATATATATATATATATATATATATATATATATATATATAAATTGCTAAGAAAGAGGAAAGAAAAAAGTGTCCCACTGAAAGCACTAAAAGCAAAAATAATGATGAAGAAATGGATACACACAAAAAATATATAAAAATTTAAAACAGTCCTCATAGGATCCCTACAGCTGCCGAGAATAAATGATAAAGAAAACCGATGCTGTGATCATTAAATCTATGTATAATGAAAACAGGATATTACTCCCCAGGAGAAAAGATAAACTCCTGAGATGTAAATTATGACCGTCCGGTCAAAATAAGTAAGCTGTATGCTGTGAACTAGAGTATGCTTGTAAATTTGATTGACAATACAATACCACCTAAATCACAATAAGAAAGATAAGTACAGGTGCATGAAGTAACCACTGTTAGAGAAGCTAAGCACTACTGTATATATACTTGCAGTCCAACATGTGAGGTATATCCTGGTTGTGAAATCCAGAAATGGTATGAGTGGCAAAAAGTCTGTGATGTAAGGTAGCAAAGGATCACAGCAGATGAAATGGGATCCAAGGGGAGTGCACACAAAAACAACCCCGACGCGGCGTTTCGCACCCTTTGCTTCTTCTGGGGTCTTAGTAAGGTAGCGTCCAAATGAGGGTTAAATGGACGCAAACAATTTGCGTGATCCAATGAGATTGCGAGCAGAGGGTATAAACAGCTGATTCATAAACTGCAAATGATCATTGCATAGTGAAAAGGTGGTGTAACAAGCACATTATGTGAAACTAACTGCTACTGGTCCAGAATCAAACCTTGCTCCAATCAGAGAAGTTCATACATGACACTATATTTGAAATCTCACGAGAAGACCAGCAATAGCAGTGAAATTATAATGAGCTAGTGAAGGGTTGATGCGTATCAACGAGGTACGGCGCGTCATCACAACAGTGTGCCCGCCTCCCGATGCGTCATCCAAGGGGTTGCCTCACAAGGTGTAAATAGTGCCACGCTTGATCTTTGTTGGTCTCGTTGTCCGTAGAGCGCTCGCGGCATACACATCACGTGATTACATCACTGTCCCAAAGCAGCTCCACATCACCATAGAGCTTATATGATATCTCACTCAATTAAGTCTTGCCTAACAGGAGAGATTAAGCCCAAAGGAAAACAGAGGAAAGCACAAATTAGCAGGTTTAAACATCTGCAGAAAAAATCCATTGCACAAGTAAATGTCAAATGGGTACAGGCTAAATATTCTCCCAGTCTTGCTTACATAGGAAGAAAGGGAACAAACACGTAATAAGAGGACATGTTGATGCAAAGAAATAATAACATTTCATTTAAATGAAGGAACAGACTCCTCATCGATCAGCGGTGTTGATATAGTATTGAACCACAAACTTCAGGAAACTGGCTTCACCAAATCTAAGTGATAATAATAAGGGCATATATCCCTCATAATATTAATGGCAACAGTCTATTGTTCTAAATATACAGCAAACACTAGTGTTGCTAATTTATATAAACTAACTTTAAGTGTAAAATAAAATATGACACTATATATGTAACAGTACAGTATGTGAAGATTAGCACAACCAAAATGTGAATTAAATGAAAATTAATAAATACTAAATCAAATGAGTGTGAATAAAATCATTATACAGCCCCATAATTTTAAAAGTGAAAATGAATTAATTAAAATTAATAATTATGTGATATGAATGTTAAGAAATATAATGAATGAATATTAACTTAAATAATATAAATGAATACAATTATATGCATCATAAACAGCCCCCCCTAGTGGGTGCGACAGGTGGAGACACAGAGAAGACGCTCCATAATTTACAGAAACATGGCATAACTAGTATATTCGTTAAGGCCATGAGGCAGGAGAGTGCCCAATGTGAAAATCCACCGGCACTCTCTCTGCAGGAGACGACTCTCCAAGTCTCCACCCCGCAGACCCAGTGACACCTGATCGAAGGCAAAAGCTGATAATAAGCCTGGATTGGAGTCATGGAAGATTTTAAAGTGTCTTGCCACTGTAGTTAATTTTTTACCCTAAGGTGATCCTACTCTGCTTGTGCCATTCTTTCACCAATTTGAGTAATGCCAAATGTGACAGCGGATTATTTATACTTATAAAACTATTATGCTGATATATTTATTTATTTTAACAACAAATGCGCTTTGTCTATGGTGAATATTGGTTAAGCAATAATAAAAGCTCCTTATTCATTTGTAAACTTTTATAATTTAAATGTGTAGGCAAATTATCGCTTAATACCAATCATCCCTCATTTGAAATCCTAATTGGCAAAATCTGCCTCCCCTTTTCTAAGCCCATCTTGCTTGCTGGCATCTACTGCCCCCCTAAAGCCCCTCTACAGTCCCTGACTGATATCACCCAGTTTCTTGGCTCCATTTCCTTTCTGAATGAGAAGACTGAGCTGCTAGTTCTTGGGGATTTCAACTTCAATTGGCTTGACCCTAAAAACCACAAAATCCAGATACAAATCAAATCGCTTAACCTATCACAACTCATTTCCCAACCCACACGGACAAACCTGAAATCGCACAACCATTACTTGCTAGACTTGATTCTCTCCTCAAATCCCAGCAGAATCCAATCCTCTGGCATCCTTCCTGACATTTTCAGTGACCATGCAATAGTGTACTGTGTAAGGAAAATGAAACCGCCCCAATGAAGCCCTAAAGTTCTCCTCACAAGAACATTTAGAAACTTTAACCCACAACAGTTTCTGGCTGACCCTACCAACTGCCCATGGCACAGAATTGATTTAATTCCCAACCCTGATTCTGCGCTCCACTATTTCCAATCCGAGTTCTTTAAACTCTGTGATAACCATGCTCCACTACAAAGAATAAGAGTACGGGGTGCCCACCTTCCATGGGTTACACCTGACCTTATAGCACTCTACCAGTTCATGCCTTGTAGAAAAGATACAAAGTATCTGGCACTACCAAGGATCTCATTAACTACAGATGCCTGTGGAACATGTGCACAAGGCAAACAAGGCATGCAAAAGCACAACATTACTCTGACAATCTCCACCAGAATACATCAAACCCAGCTAAATTCTGGAAGGTTATCAACAATATATTCCAGCCTTTTAACCATCAACAACCAAGTAATATCACTAAAGGGGATATTACTCTGACAAACCCCGCTGACATTGCAAATGCATTCAATGATTACTTTGTGAGGTGTGCTACTAACTTATTAGTGAAAAGCAACCCAAACCACAAACCTGAATCTCATACTGGGAGTACCCATATAGCCCCACCCCCTCCCAACACTGCCCACAATTTTCAATTTGGCCCAGTATCCGAAGTGGAGATTACACATCGCTCCTCAAATTAAAACTAAACAGCCAATGTTGACCTGACTTACTACCATCTAGGTTCCTAAGACTTTGTGCCCCAGCAATTGCCAAACCAATTGTTTCCATAGTCAACTCTATCCTGTCTGCAGGCCATATCCCTAAGACCTGGAAAACTGCCAGAGTTGTCCCAATCTTCAAAAGTGGGGACAAAAACACTGTCTCAAACTACAGGCCAATCTCCCTTCTCCTAATCCAACCAAAATCATGGAAACATGTGTCCACTTCCAATTAAGTGATAACTATACCAAGACAAATTTCCCTAGTCAATTCTAATCTGGCTTTTGCCCCAAACACTCCACCATAACTACCCTTATAACAGTTTGCAATGAAATCCAGTATGGAATGGAATGGGGACAACTCAATGGTGCAATATTCCTAGATTTTGCAAAGGTTTTTGATACTGTTGATCATGATATACTGCTTAACAAACTCCAGAGCTCTGGAATAGGGAAGCATGTTTTAAACTGGTTTCAGTCCTACCTATCAGGTAGATCCCAACATGTGTCCACCTCAGGCTCTAACTCCAATCCCCTTGATATCACCTGTGGCGTCCCGCAAGGCTCTGTTATGGGGCCCCTACTCTTCTCAGTGTTCATCAATATTCTTCCCACAGCTTGTAAGGGAGCTTCAATACACATGTATGCAGATGAAACAATCCTATATGCACACAGCCACAGCCTCTTCCACCTTCAACATATAATTCAGTCTGACTTTTTGAGACTCGAAAACTGGATTTCCCAAAACAAACTGTTTTTAAACACTGACAAGACTGTAACAATGGTATTTGGGACCAAGACTACATTTTTAAAGCTTCTAGTGACTGAGCTCCAGATCAGAACCATCGCTAACACCACCCTACCTCCTGTTACTAGTTTTAAATACCTGGGCATATGGTTTGACTCCCACATAACATTCGGAAAGCACATTGATATCCTGACATCCAAAACCTATGCCAAACTAGGTGTACTTTACAGGAACAAATCCTCCCTAAGCCTGCTGGTCAGAAAGCCTATCGCACAGCAGATGCTAATGCCAATTATAGACTATGGAGATATAGTATATGGCTCGGCCCCACAAACCCACCTTGGCAAACTTGACACCCTCTACAATTCAATTTGTCATTTTGTTCTCCAATGCAACTACAACACACATCACTGCAAAATGTTCAAAGAACTAGATTGGTCATCACTCGACTCTAGGCGCAAAGTTCACCTTTCCTGTCTTGCCACTTATCTGAACAAGCTCCTCACCCCTACCACATGCCACACTTATCATCTGAGATCAGACTCCAAAAGACTGTTCATGGTCCCAAGGCTCAACAAAGTATCCGGCTGCTCCTCCTCTTACCGTGCACCCCAAAACTGGAACAACCTTCCGGAGACTCTCACATCCACCACCAGTCTAAATTATTTCAAAACTAAGGCTATCTCACATTTTAATCTGGTCTGAAACTGTTACATACAGTAAGCCTATAATATACATCTTTAGCTGTGCATGCAATGTATTGTTTATAATGTATACCCTGTTCATTTATGTAACTGTACTTGTAACCGTGTATTATTTGTCATTTTAACTCTATGCCCAGGACATACTTGAAAACGAGAGGTAACTCTCAATGTATTACTTCCTGGTAAAACATTTTATAAATAAATAATTAAATAATGCTCAGTAATCATATTCATAGTCTAATCATATGGGAAGCAGTAACTGACAGAAACCTTTGATGAATGATGGTTTGAGGTTTGAGGTTTGGTGGTTGCCAGAACGCAAGAATGGGAGATTTGGGAAAGATTTCTTTTAATGTCACATCCTCTTCCAGCATGGGTTGCAGATCTTTGATTATTTTTCGTATTCCCTCTAGGGTAGGGTTGTATGTGGCCACTAGTGGTATGCGTGTGGTATGTTCGATCTGTCTGTATTGTAGCAGGTGTTCTCATGGGGCTTTTAGTGCAGATGTAATAGTTCTGACAATGGTCTTTGGTTTGTATCTGTCATGCTGTGCAGCCCGCAGACCAGGCCAGTCCCCTGTACTGAGGTGGGATGTTGAATATACACACCGACAGCAGAGGGAGTGGGTCCGGGATGTGGTTGTAGCGTGGCCAGGCCTGGATTAAGATTTAGAATAGTCGTTGTACTTGCCGAGTTCAGGAGTATAGAGATTTCCGTAGTCAAATCCGTTTCCGTGTCCAAGGGTCTGAGAGGTAAGAATCGTGATGCGTAAGCCGAAGTCGGGAACCAGAGAGGTAAGTCAGACAAGCCGGTTCAAATCTGTAGGGGTAAAGACAAACAGGAGCACAATACAGTTTCCAGGCTACACAGGAAGCAAGGAGCTATGCAGAGCAAGGAGGAAGTGACAGAGCAGGGTATTTAAAGTGGTATCCACCAATCCGGACGGGTGCGTGACGAGGAGCAGCTTCTAAGAGGCTGGGAGTAACAGAGCTCAGCTGAGAGTACAGGAGGCGTGGCAAGAACACCCGGGCTGAGCGGGGGGCGGAGGCAGAGGCAGGCATGACGCGCGTGTTACAAGTGCCAGGGATAGATGCGCGCTCTGTAACGCCGGCGCGAGAATCCAAGATGGCGCCGCGGCGTGAGTAGCAGAAGGTGCCGTGCGCCGGCAGGGGTAGCGATGAGGGGCAGTGGCATCAGCAGATGAAGTACTGGTAGTGAGTAAGGAGGGTCACATCGCAGGGGACGTGGCCCACGATTCCTTACAGTATCCCTTCTGTCTGAATGATTCAGTCAGGGTTGTGAGATACCGGTTTCTGTCTTCAGTGTCAGAGCGGTGGTATCTTATAGCCTGGCTGTGTATGATACCTTGTTTTGTATGAGTGGGATGGAACCTGGAGTTGTGGAGGTAACTGCATCTGTCTGTTGTTTTTTTGTATACAGATGTGTGTAGTTTGCCATCTATCAGTGTTACTGTTGTGTCTAGAACGTTTACTAGATTTGAAGAATAATCCATTTTGAGTTTAATTGATGGATGGAAAGAGTTCAGGAACTCGTGGAATTATTTTAGGTTTCCTTCACCCTCTGTCCAAATTATAAACAGGTCATCAATGTATCTGTAGTATTTGTAGGGTTTGTGGGGGCATGTAGTTAGGAATCTTTGTTCAAGATTTGCCATGAAAAGATAGGGATATTGTGGTGCCATCTTGGTACCCATTGCAGTTCCCATTAGTTGTACAGACGAGACCACGAGTATTCTAAAGCTTGCCTTAAACTAGCCCGGTTACATTCTGGGTATGTGCTGGGTGTAACCTGTCTAGTTTAAGGCAAGTTTAAGGCATTTCTGCATTGACTAATGACCCATAGGATTAACACAGCAGAGGTGACTGGCAGTCCCATTCAGTTTGAATGGGACTGCCAGGGACCCCCGCTGTTAATCTGATGGGCCATTAATCAATGCAGAAATGCAAGGTCTAGTTTAAGGCAAGTTTAAGGCATGTATCCAGCATTTACCTGGGTGTACCTGGGTCTTGTTGGCGATTGCCACTGGTTTGTGTTAGAATAACCGTGGGCACTACAGTAGGTACATTTCCTTGTTGAAGCTGAAGTAGTTGTGTGTGAGGATGTATTCCCTTAGTTTGGTAATTACATCAGCGCTGTATTTCTGATCCAGGGGAGATGTTGTAAGGAATTGCAAACATGCCTCAATACCATCCTTGTGGGGGATGTTGCTGTAATGCGATTCTCCATCCATGGTAACTAGAAGTGTTTTGGATTGAAGGTTTATTCTTGTCGGCTTTGCTGGACACTGGGTCTCAAGTAACGATTGTGTATCGACCTTTTTACGATGAACATCTTCATCATCTGCCACTGCAGTCAGCAGACGCCATGAAGCTGCGGGGACTAAGCCACGAGGATAATCCCATTGACGGCGTACTGAAGGTTCGCCTGGACATTCCTCAACTGAATACGGCAATCATCACCCTATGGAGGTGGAGGCACTATTGTGCCCGGAGCCTCAGGAACACCCCAATGCCCCTATCATCTTGGGGACCAACACCGACATACAGTAGGGCGGGCCTTAATTTGTACGTACTTGCAGGAAGCAGGTGAGCTACCCCTGTCATCTCTAGAAAGCTACCCCATGCTATACGAGGAATGTTGCAAGATAGCAGCCCAGGAGGAGTACGGGATTCTCAACAACATTGAACACGGGTTAACTGAGATTTTACCGGGGGGAGTGAAACTCATGACTGCCATGTGCTGCTATCCGGAAAGGAATAAAGCCAACCATCTCTTCACTCTAGAAAGTACACCTGAAGATGACGAGAGACGGTGGTACAGGCTAATGACTGAAGTGAGAGAATGGACCTCCGAGATGCCAAGGAGAGTCTGGGTGGTTGTTCAGAATATCTCCCCGTACCCTATGCCATTCGACTATGGTCAGGGAGAAAATATCCTGTCACTCCCTTCGAGCCTATAATAGTACAGGCAAATTCGGCAGCCACACCAGAGCAAGTAGCGGCTTGGCCTTCGACTTTGGAGACTCCACCCTGACTGATGAGTGGAGAGAATGACTAAGGGCCAAACTGGAAGCGAGACGATAAGTATTCTCAACAAGTGATATGGATTTGTGCTGCAGTCGCTGCGCCCAACACACCATCCGGTTAAATGATACTACTCCTTTTAGGGAGCAGTCCCGCCGCAAGCCCCTCGGGACGTGGAAGATGTGATGGACATACTGAAAGAAATGGAGTCAACGGGCATAGTCACAGAATCCCGTAGCCCCTATGCATCACCAATTGTGGCGGTGCGGAAGAAAAATGGTCCGGTCCGGTTATGTGTGTATTATCGGACGTTGAACTATCGCATGGTGCTAGACCAGTTTACTCTTCCCTGGATTGAAGAGCTCCTAAATGCGCAATCCGGGAACCAGTGGTTCAGCGTACTGGGCCTGAGGTCAAGGTACTATTAAGTACCAATGAGTGCCGAAGACTAGGAAATAACGGACTTCGTGTGTCCACTGGGATTCTACCAGTTCACTCGTATGCCCCAAGGCATATGTAGCACCCCTGCAACGTTTCAGCGGTTAATAGAAAAGATAATTGGGGACATGAATCCTAGTGAATTTAATTTTTTTTCAAAAAAACGTAATTTATAGAAAATGATGCCAATTGTGGGAATTGGTTCCCACGATCTGATTGTCTGAAATACCATGTGTCTCCAGGCCACCGGGAGTCACATGGTATTTCAGCCAATCAAATCATGGGAACAAATTCCCACAATCTGATTGGCTGAAATACCGACCATCTTGGATTTAGTGATGTCATGTTAAAGGGAGATGAAGGACTGACATTCTGATTGGCTGGCATCATTCCCTTTAAATGATGTCATTAAAAAAAAAAAAAATTAAGTCAGCACATTTTTTTAACAGCCAATCAGATGGCTGTTAAGCAAGTGCCTGCCCAAATGTGACATCTCAAGCCAGATTTAAGGCTGTGATGCCTCATTTGAGCCCAAGATGCCGACGAGACAACATTGGTTGGGATCTACCATGGGGCTTTTTGGATTACAATAAGAAGAACGAAGATTAAGAAGATCAAGAAATGGTGACAGATGAAGATAGAAGAAGGTGATTAAAGAAAGAAGAAAGAAGATTTGGGTACCTGAGCAGGATCTCATGGCGGATGGCATCAGATGCAGTTTGAGGCCTTCAAGGTACGTGAGCTTCCTGTTTCCCCGGGAGTCGGAGGGCCAGCACTTCTAATGGTAAGTACTGTAATACTGTATATTGAATGCTTGTAAATGTGTTTTTTTTACAGGTTTTTACATTGGATGTATTTTTTGAATTTTTTATTTTTGCACATTGACTGATAATATTAATCTGTACTAGTACAGATCAATATATTATTAGGACAATATTTGGGGGGCATTTCTGGCTTTGTATTGCTGCTGTTTTTTGCAATGTTAGTTTATTATGTGGATGTCATTTTTTAGTATTTTTCTGCTTGATTGAAATAAAATGTTGGTGATTGATTTTCGTTTTTAATTAATGATGTATTCTGTTGGCTAATGCGTTTAATGGTTGTTTCTGATATTTTTTAAATGTATTTATTTGATTGGTTACTGGTTTAATTAATTCATAGCTGTTGTATTAATGAATTGCTTTGATTTGTTACTGGTTTAATTAATTCATAGCTGTTGTATTAATTAATTGCTTTGATTGGTGTTTTGGAATGTTTTATAATAGTGTGTTTTATGCACTAATGTGTTGAGCTTAGGTGCCCATTATGTGCTATAGTGGCTTATCATGCCCATATTATTATATGGGTATGATGTACCACTATACTACTCAATGAGTACAGGGTAGGTAGCAGGCCACGGTGGGTTAACCCCTTAATTACTGTAGCGGTTAGGATCCGCTAAGGTGATTAAAGGGTTAGGCGACATTAGATAGTATTATTATATATGTACAGTATTGTTTCTGACAACGGAGGACAGAGGGACCTGCTATATCCAGAGGAGGAAGCCCTTCATATTGTTGTGGTAAGTAGAACTGTATTTATTTACTTTATTTCCCCATTATTAAACACAACATTAGCAAGCATAAATAATCTATTATCCATATCTGGAAAATAGTTATTTTGCTCATTACTGTACTTTATGTGTTTGGGGGAAGGGTGTATTGATATATTTAAATGTATATGATGTTTATTTTTTTTACATACAGGGTTGGTACCTTAGGTCTGAGGGGACCTCTAGAGACTACCTGAGAACCCACGGACGCCCACGGGTCCCACCTGCAGACCCACGGGGGACACCTGCGGGAAAGAACCGGGGGCCCCACAGCTGGGGTATTAATCCTGTGTGTAAAATAATAAATCATCGTTTTATAGGGGGACACAGGGGGTAGGTGGGTTGTGTATTAGTGGGTGAGTAGTACAGTACATATTGTAATATAATCTTCTACAGTACTGTGCCTTAACCCCTTCATTGCCTTTGCGGGCATTGCACGGCCACTAAGTTAATGAAGCTGCTTACATTTTATTTTTATTTATTGTGTGTGTGAGCAGGGGGTCTCCTGAGCTGAAAAAAGTTTATTTCAGCTTCAGAGACCCCCTACTTCCCGAGATACAGGCCCCGGTATGGGGTGCCGGTGTCCCTCTGCTTTGTTACATCCCACATGGATTTTAATATGGGGATACCGGCACCACATACCGGGGCCTGTAACTCGGGAAGTAGGGAGTCCCCGAGGCTGAAATCAACTTTGTTCAGCTCAGGAGACCCCTGCTCATGCACACTATGAATAAAAATAAAATGTAAGCAGCTTCATTACTTTATCAATTACCTGCTAAGCTAATGATTTTTTTATTTGGAGAGGGGGGTGGGTGTTTGATACTAGTGTGCAGGAGCAGAGGGTCTCCTGAGCTGAACAAAGTTGATTTCAGCCTCGGGGATCCCCTGGTTCCTGAAATACATGCCCCGTTATGGGGTGCCGGTTTCGCTCTGCATTTTAAGATCCCACGGTTACGTGACCCATCGGATTTTAACATGGGGATACTGGCACCCCATAATAGGGCCTGTAACTCGGGAAATAGGGTGTCCCCAGACCTGAAATCAATGCGGTTCATCTCCGAAGACCCCTGCTACATTAGCGTAGTGTTAGAATGTTAATAAACCCCCCGCGGTTGCCTTTGAGAGGTGCACAATTAGTGACTGATTCAGCCTCTTACTGCACGTCTATTACAGAAAGGCAGACTACGGTAGCATTCACACAGCAGGGACCCTGCGGTGTTACTCCGATGCGTCTCGTTAGTCTGCCGCAAAACATTAGTGAGGATCACTGGGTATATACCGCAATTCCATTTCGTGTTTTTTTTTATAATAATGGCCGCTGCAGCTGTATTTTGATTATATTGTTTTTATTTTTATTTTTTGCTTGCCAATTGACTGCCAATGTATTTATCTACTGCTGCGGCACAGTTTATTCGAGCATTTGCCCGTTCTGTGCCGCAGCAGTAGCCTGGCGCGCGCCCGAGAGTGACGGGCGCACGCCGAAGCAGCGGAAGAGCGCCCTCCGATCGGGGCGCTCTCCCTACCGCTGCCGGGTCCGCCGGGTCCCCCGGAACCCCCTGCCGCTGTCCCGCGATCGCGGGACACCAGGGCTCCCTCGGGGAGCCCCTGGACGCACGTGCAGGGGGCGCACGCTCCCGAAGACGCGTGACCGCGCGTCTATGACGCGCGGCACGCCGAGGGGCGGCCACTAGCAAGCCGGGAAATCTCCCGGCTTGCGGATCTGGCCGCAGTGTAATAAACTGTGTCGCCAGTGTATGCCCCTTTAGGGCTATAGAAAAAAAAACAGTGACAAGCAATGCATTTTTTGGCAAATGCTTGTTTTTTTCATTGATATGTATTTTTTATTGATTGTTTTGTTTAATGCTTGTGCATTTTGTGTGATTTTTTAAATTCTGGCTTATTTTTGTTGATTGCTTTGTATAATTCTGGCTTATTTTTGTTGATTGCTTTGTTTAGTTCTTGGTATTTTTTGTGATTGATTTGTTTAATTCTTGTTATTTTTTTAGGTTCCCCATTGACTACCATAGTAGCCAATGTACCACTCTGTACACAATGTACCACTGTGGCAATCAATGGGTGGTGGTGGGGGTAGTTGCCCTTTAGAGGGTGGATAGG
Organism: Ascaphus truei; assembly: GCF_040206685.1. Taxonomy (NCBI): domain Eukaryota; kingdom Metazoa; phylum Chordata; class Amphibia; order Anura; family Ascaphidae; genus Ascaphus; species Ascaphus truei. Next base: position 95,681,592 of record NC_134485.1, read on the forward strand.
CTGCCTGGGAGGGTAGCAGGGGAGGGGAGGTTAACCCCTTAATTACTATTGCAGTTACTTATCGCTAATGTGATTAAGGGGATAGAGGCCATTAGTTTGTATTTTTTAGTATTGTGTTCTTTCCAATGGAAGAGAAGACGAGGACTGCCTTCATGCTGGCAGGGATAAGTATAAGTTCTATTTACTTTATGCTTGCTGGATAATGTTTTATTTTGAATGAACAAATTAGCTATTATCCATATCTGGATAATAGTAATTGTGGCCATTTCTGTAATGTACAGAATGTGTTTGTTGGTGGGGGGGGGGTTGCTAGGGATGGAGGAGGTGGGTAGTAGGGTTGTTGTGTTTTTTAATGTATATTGTGGGTAGAAGGAATGGGTGAAGGGGATAGTTGCCCCAGGGGTGGGTGGTTAGTCTTCTCGGGAGGGTAGTGGGAGTGGTTAACTCCTTCATTACCACAGTGGTTCTCACTGCTATGGTAGTGAAAGGGTTAACTCCTCCCGCAACCTTCCCGGCAGGCCTAACCACCCACCCTGGGGCAACTACCCCCTTCATCCACCCCATCTGTCCCCATTAAAATCCCAATAAACAGGTTACTCTGTTTTAACTTGCCACTAAGGTAATTAAGCTGTTTTATTTAAATTTGATTACTAGTGTGCAGGAGTAGGGGGTCTCCAGTACTGAACCGCATGAATTTCAGTTCATTATGGGATGCCAGTATCCCCATGCAATGTTTAAATCTCCCGCGTCATGTGACTGGGACATTTAAATGCATAGGAGATACTGGCACCCCATATCTGGGCCTGTAACTCTGGAAGCAGCGAATCCCCGGACCTAAAATTAATGCAGTTTGGCTCCAGAGACCCCCCCCCCTTTTTCTTTCCTTTTTTCTTTTTTCCAGTTCCTTTGCTCTATGTACTTATGTATCTACCTTCAATTATTGTGCAATATGTTACCATTTATTTGCTTTGGTACATTTAGTCTAAGATAAGGTTTTAGTTTCATGTCCATATTGCAACACACTTGCTGCCCTTTAGAAGCGTTACAGTATCATTTCTCTATATTTAATCCTCATGCATCATTTGCTGCTGTTTGGATATCTCTATACATTACATACACACCGCAAATTTTCCTTAGCATGGAGGTAGGAGGAGCGACCAATCAAAGCATGGGAACCCTATCCCACTAGCCAATAGAAACAGGGGCATGTCTCTTGGCTGACGTCAGAGGAGGGGGCGTGCCAAGCCAACTCAGGATGCCCCATCGGCAGGACATATGAATTTACCAATGGGAAACGCGCCAACATTCTGCCACTTCCCCCAGTCAACCCATTGCCACCTACTGAACATGCTCCACAAAGTCTGGCAGACCTGATGATCATCCTAGCAGGGGGTCTCTGTTCTCTGGACTCAGTACTCCGCCCTGCCCCATTCACTTAGCAACCCGACACCACTCAACATCCCATCTCCTCTTTGAACTATGGACTCTATGCAGACATGCTGGAATCTTAAGCAGATGCCCTGGCTGACTGCATAGAGTCTTATAATAAATTTATAAATCTCATAAAACATATTTTACAACATGGGGGACCTTGTTGGGACTCATGGCTGTAAGGGATATAGGACTGAGATATCGGTGCTAGACAACCAGGAGTCTGTGGGACATGGGGCAGCCCTGATGTAATTCCATCCGCGTTCTAGCAAATCATGTCTGCTCGCCGGGTAGAATTAAGGTACTACCGGAATCTCCGGCCCTGAACTCCTGCAAACAAAATAATTTCCTTCTTACCCAAATATCCCACCTACAACCTATACACAGAAAGTTTTATGAGTCTGCGGTAAAGGGAACATGGAAAGTGGAAAAGCAGGGGTCACTTTAACGTTCATGCAAAGATCCCTAGCCCCTGGCTTATAATGATAGGTAGCTGCCAGGGACCCAAGGGCAACCAGAGGGTTTGACCTTTATTATATAGCCTGTTAACCTTGCCTGTCATACCACTGATAAAAGTATATGATGGAAGATAGTAAAGGTCTGGCATACCTTTTGAATCCAGTATGGAATGGACACAAATTCATCCAAACAAGGACAAGTGAAAATATCTTGTAATTTCCTCTTGTATTAGTTCTCCTATGTTCAAGTTTTACTGATCATGCCAGCATTTGTTTAATCATCTCTGCAAACTATTTTCATATTAGATAGCTCAATCCCTTTCTTAGTTAAGTTTCACAATTTTCACCCTTCACCTTGTAGATTTTGCCAATTTTTTCCCTAATACCAGGAAAATAAGAGATGTAAATTAATTGCTACTTTCAAGCAGCACTACTCTGTATCCTCTTAATGCTCATCAACTTACTGTAAGTGGGAACAATATTGTACTGATATTTCATACAAAATAAACTGTAGTTGATAAACATTAACCAACACTATAGGTTTTAGTTCCAAAAACAGCGATATCGTTTAACTTATAAAGTAAAACAAACCACCATGAATAGAAAAAGTTTTAACTTTATTTGAACTTTGCCAACATAAATTTAAAATGACCTGTATAGTTACAAGTGATTTGTATACATCTGTAATGAAAACATTGTTGGTTTATTAAATATATTACAATCTACCATAATTCAAAAAATAATTGTCCATAGCCCAGTAAAAGAGTAAATGTTTTGGTTTTTTTTTCTTAAAGTAGGGAGCATGAAACAGGAGGCATTTACCTATCACCAGCTGTTCCACAATTTTACTTCCAAAGTGTATTTATAAAATACTACCGGAAATGTCTGTAGGCCGATTGTGACATTTGAAGTATATGTAACAGATGGCCTAAATCCCAGGGCACTAGCCAGTCTGTTACCAGCACTGGGTAAGCATTTTTGAGTGTTTTTATGCATTATTTTTCTTATGGAACTGAACATTAGAACTAAGTAGCTACCCAATTCATATTTAGCATTTCATTCCATTGCACAGACGTGGTATGGATTTATACATTATTATTCACAATAATTAAATTTGAGCTATCATTGAAAACTATTTTATTACTATAGTACTTTATAATGTCATTTCTTAACAATCGTTACATCTATAACAAAACAATCAATCTAACTTTTCTTCATTGTAGATTGACAACTCTCGCTAATTTGTATAGTAGATGTGACTGCAAAAGTTGTTTAAACAGAAAGCTTTATAAAAGGTGTGATATTTGGATCTATGCAAAATTTTATCCGTAACTTTGGGAAACTGCAAAGAAATATATGCTATTGTCACAGGAGACCAGGCAATTTACACCTTTTTAACAGGGATATTTCACTGAGCAAAACAAGGTATTGAAATAAATGAAAGTTTATTTGCACAAATTCGTTTACACACAATGGAACACAAAACCAGACAAAAAGCACACTTACTGGGGATCTGGGATCAAAAACTAGACTTTCCTAGATGCAAGTAACTCTAAAAAAGAGTTTTACCCTGACCAGGACTTAGCCTGGAATCTCCTGGTTCCCAAATTGGCGTGAAGTTCCCCACACCACATCTCCCTTCTCTTCTGAGAATGTGGAGTTTCTTTACTGCGGGCTACCACCTATCCTATTGAACTGAAATCGGCATCAGATCCGCTACGTTCGATTTTGAGAACTTGGATGCAAAAGTCGGGACTTGGCACCTCACTCCCTGGCTATCTCAATGCCACCCTCTGGGACAGGCTCCTCCAGGTCTGGCAGAGCAAGTGGCAACTTAGATGACTGCCATTGTTCTCCAGCCCTGGATACTCAGCCCTTCCCTGCTAACCAAATGCTTTTCTCACCTCTGGCATCCTCTGGTTTATTTGAACTCTGATGTCCAGAAGACTCACCGGTGCCTATGGGTTAGCCCGGGCAGTCTGTTTGGGCATCAGTTCCGAAAGTCCCAAGCACATTACTTTATAATACATTAATAAAGTGTGGTTCTTAATACCCTCCTAAGTCTCTGGGTATGGAAATAGAATAAGAAAGATGCACTTTTATTCCTATCAGCCTTATGCCCTTTACACTATCTGAGTCAAGTGGGTACTAGCTGGGGTACCCCCCTTAACCAAAGGGTCCCCTCAGCTACAGGGACACTTGTTCATCCCTGTGCCCTATTCACCTTTCTGGGCTATGCTAAAGCAAGGTACGATAGTGGTGAGTCACCCTTGCATTAGCAAGGTGAGATATTGCTGGGACAATGGGCCTCATGCAGTAAGCGACGAATATGTGAAATCGGCAAGCTTACCGATTAGTCATGTTATTGGCGATTTTCCGTCTCCGTATGCAGTAAGTGCCGAATGTCTTCAAAATGAAGCCGAAAACAAATGCGTCCACTCTCACGATGATTTGCCGATCACACACAGGTGTATCGGCGTGCGTGGCGGGGTGCTGTTAGGTTGGCCAATCAAAAATCTTGTTGAATCAGGCGAAGCAAGCATGTATTGGATAGCGCGCCATATTTAAAGGCAACGTGTACTGTTAATCATTCTCTGTGTTGTTGGGAGTGAGAGAGAGAGAGACGCACAGAGCTGGGCGATTTAATATTTGCATATTGACTGAGAGACTTGTTGTGTATTGTGAAAGCTTTTTCCTTTGTTGTTTTGTTTACATCTTTGTCGTGTTTTCTATGTGGAAGTGTTTCGTGTGATTGGCTGTACATTTCTTTTCTGTTTTTTGTGAGTGCTGTAAGATAGCCCGCAAAGCATGGGAAGAGTGATGCTGGTGTGAGTGGTAGTGCTACTTGTGTGAGTATGCGTCAGAGTGAACGTACTGTTCAGGGGAGTGATGTTGCTAGGAGTGCGAGTGCTGTTGCTGGGAGTGGGAGTGCTGTTGCTGCGAGTGGTGTTGCTGGGAGTGTGAGTGGTGTTGCTGGGAGTGTGAGTGCTGTTGCTGGGAGTGTGAGTGCTGTTGCTGGGAGTGTGAGTGCTGTTATTGGGAGTGGGAGTGCTGTTGCTGGGAGTGGGAGTGCTGTTGCTGGGAGTGGGAGTGCTGGTGCTAGGAGTGCGAGTGCTGTTGGTGGGAGTGGGAGTGCTGCTGGTGGCTCAGTTGTTGATGGGGTGTCTGGTGGTGGCGTGCTTGCTGGTGGCCAGCTTTTGGAGTCTCTTCCATTGGAACAAGGAGAGTCCAGTCAGCAGCAGCCAAGCTCTGAGCCTAAACCTGCTCGGAAGACACGTGTGGAGAAGCCACGTAATCCTCGCTTCAATGACCAGGAAAATAGGGCTCTTGTCACTGGGATTCTGGAGCACTATGACAGTCTCTATGGACATTTAGTAGGTAAGTGTACCTTTCCATTTATTCTTCAAATACATGTGATCCTAGGTCATGTGAGTTTTGTTCATATGCAAATATGGGTACAGAATATCTGTCTATGTTAATTATTGTGGAAACACAGCTTTTTATCATGCGTTACAAGGACAACTAAACACAGGCGTTCAATTTGCGATAACTGCATACAATATTAATGCAAGCTTGCTTACATGTCTAGGTTTAGTAGTGAATGCTCATGTGCTTCACATATTACACCTAAAACAGCATGTTTGCTATCCCTTGGAACAGCTAGCACTGTAGGAAACTGGTGCTTCTATTATTATGAATTAACGTCATATATTTTGTTTCTATTTCAAGCGCGGACAAGTTCATCAAGCAAAAATTAAATGTGGGACACAATAATAATTGGTGTCAATGCGTGTGGGAATCGTGTCAGGGACAATGGGAATTGTCGCAAAAGATTTGACGATATTCGGTCAAAATTGAAAAAGAAAATACAAGACCAACGTGTGCATGCTTCTGGCACTGGAGATGGCCCGCCACCACAACGTCTGATATTAACTCCATTGGAGGAGCTGCTTCGGGGAAAATTACTTCCCGTCGTCGTGGAGGGCTTGGCCGGTGACCGGGACATTGGAATTTATCCCTCACAATTTCCACCAGGTGAGAAATATTACTGTACTAGGCGTGTCGTTGCTTACAGTTATTTTGCATATTTCCGATGCTTTTTATACTGTCTTCACAATATAAGCATACCTGCATCTATATATGTATATGTCTGATTCTGTATATATATATATCTCAAAATAGACATATATGTTGTAGTCCTACTAAAAGCAGTAACTAATATAGCACGTGCCATTGCGTGGTCATTTACATGTGAATTCCCAAAATGCATTGCTGCAGTGGAAGCAATTGATGGTGGGCGAAGATGGGGAACAACAGGGTAGTACACATGTGTAACACATGCTAATGAGAAATTATTACTAGCTACAGGTACAGAACATAAATATGTATAATATTAATGTGTATTTTATTTATTTTACTCCTACAAACATGACATTACTGCCTATTCTAATCATGCATCGAATATATTGCATGCAACGGCCTACAAACATCACTTGCACTAACAAATGAATAGTTGTTTTTTGAAAAGGTCCATTTTTGCTTTATGTCATATACACACAGCATAATGAGGCACACGTAGCATATGTTATGTCATTGTGTTCATAACTTGCACACTGCAGACGACTATTTAGCTCCTCTACCATTGTGTTAAAGCAGCTGCAATGAATATGTCATCACAGCATACACGTCAACAGAGGGGGTGGGGTTCAGCACACACCCAAATTACAGGGTCATCTTAGGGTCAACTTAGTTCACACCATTTTCACCTGTTTGAAGTAATTGAAAGGTCTGGCTGATTAGGGTTTTTGGGGAAGGGAATACCGTTCTTACAACCTGACTAGCAAAACTGAAGTTAATCACACTCATTTGAAAGCTTAACTCTAGGTACTAAATGCCCCAACAAGTCATTAGTTATCAAACCGTACGTCACACATTAGTTCACTCATATCTATAGTTGAACTGCTATCAATAACACATTATCACACACTGCATGTGTTGTCTTGTTGAGTGACAGCCACATTCAGGTGTGCCACATCTTCTATTAATGTACCACACATATCCTGTACCAAAAACGAAACTTTTTGCAATATGACCACCTTCATGATAACCATTGTGAATGTTCATCTCATGATAGTTATGTACATTATGATACTGATATGACTACACAACATATGATTTGTATGTACAAATTTAATCAATTTATCCTAACGCATTACTGCAGAAACATAGTATGTTGTATGTTAGGGAACTCAAAAGTTCTAAGTACACAGGCATGTACATTGTTATTCCAACTATTTATGTTCACTTTCACACACACATTTTCGGTTAAGGAACTGATGCTGTTAGTTACTCATAAATACAGAACATACAATAACTGTTTGTTCAATATTTACACATGTAAATGTACAACTAACGTTATTGTTATATATAGTTGCCCCTGGAGGACATGTGTCACCTGAGACGGAACAAGTGTCTTCACCTGGGTCATGCAGCTCAACACACCTAGAAGGTGAGTGTATGAGTTGGTGGCCATATAATATGTGCACTTCTATATGTTATGTTGTCATGTTCATTATTTGTTTTGCACATGTTCTTTAAATAGGATTACTTAGTGTCAGTGAAAATGAAGTGTAAGACAACATGTATTGTGTTAGTGATGTTAACTATCATGTAGGAGTTGTGAGTTTAGAGCAAGTTTTCATTCATTCATATTTCATACTGAGTCCAAACATTATTCGTAAGTCAAGGTAGTTTTTAATGTGAGGTTATAAAACGTATGGAAACATGTTAGGTGTTACTTATGACACAGTATAATTACATAGTAAAACAGCAGAGATTAACATGCCATTTAATAATGTGTACATTTATTTTTAGAACATGATGATGAAGATGATGATGATGCCGCCATAGACACAGAAATACAATCAAGTGACCATGAAGAGGTTCCCATTGAAACAGTTATACAGCCAAATCGTCCATCAACTAACACATACGATGCAATAGTAGCTTCTGAGGGAAAAATTGTTGAAGCAGAAAATCGTCGCCATTCTGATCTGATGACAGTGTACGAAAGGATGATATCACTGCAGGAAGAAACGATATCACAATTGTCACATCTCCACAGAGTCTTCATTGAAGTGCCTAAACAATTGCAAAAAATCAACACCTCATTCGAAGCATTAGTTGTTCAGCAAACCCAAGCTAATTACTTGAGAATGACTACAGTACAAAATTTCAACTTCAACACATCACAGGAAGGATCTTTACATGGTGCTCATTTTTCACCCCATGCATCTGATGTTCATTCCCCAGGTCGGGATGTTACCGGTCAAGTAGCAGAAAGTTCTGTGCATGTTCCTGACAACATCCTACCGCTGCCATCTGTAGAAATTCTGGAGCGGACACCTACAAAGGAGGCGGCAAAAACAAAGAAGCACAAGCAGTTACTACTGACCAGTTTTTGGACACAAACAAAAAAAGCCAAACATGAAACGGACCAACCATCAGTTGTGCACTGTATACCAACTTGCTCACATGTGTCAGTGGGCACAAGCCCTTTCCGTGATCAGTCACTGCCCACAAGCCCTGCCCGTGAACAGTCACTGCCACAAGCCCTGCCCGTGATCAGTCACTGGCCACAAGCCCTGCCCATGAACAGTCACTGGCAACAAGCCCTGCCCGTGATCAGTCACTGGCCACAAGCCCTGCCCGTGATCAGTCACTGGCCACAAGCCCTGTCCGTGAACAGTCACTGCCCACAAGCCCTGTCGGTGAGTCACTGGCCACAAGCCCTGCCCGTGAACAGTCACTGGCCACAAGCCCTGCCCGTGAACAGTCACTGCCCACAAGCCCTGTCCGTGAACAGTCACTGCCCACAAGCCCTGCCTGTGAAGTGCCAGAGGCCACTCAAACTGGCTCTGTTGTGCCTAAAGTTGTAGGTAAACGAAAAAGGAAAATCCAAGAGACAACAAGCAGGCCTGTTACTCGCTCTCAAAAGGAAAAAAAATAATAAATGTTATAATTCACTAAATATGTCTTTGGCCTTGTTTTGTTGACTTCAGATTATCTAATGAATATTGTATGTATGCTGAAGACCTGTTGTTTCCAAACATTCAAGTATGTTCTTGTACACGTGAAGTTTTGGAAATGTTAACAGTCCTAATTAATGAATAGTGTTATTAATATTTATGTATTAATCATCTGTTCAGTAATGGTCCACCAGGAGCCAGTTGCTATGTTTAGAGAAGCTGCCATTGACTTACCTGCAAAACATTGTATTTGGGTGTGTTACTTGATGTAATCATTGCATGTTAATATTATTCACATGCAATTAAAAACACACATGTATTTAACTGCAAACATCTTTCTTGTCCGTGTACAGCAGGATTAAGTGTAAAATATTACTTACCTTCACCTTGCTTGACTATTGTAATGTTGTCCTTTAATCATTTATGTGTTCTTGTTTCAAGAACATATCTGTGAATGTTTACTAATATATATGTAGTATGTATGGATATATGTACACACACACAGTGTGTGTGTGTGTATATATATATATATATAGATATATATATATATATATAGATATATATATATATATCTATATATATATATATATATATCAAAAAATAAATAGATGATACCGTTCTGTGGCTAATGAAATGCTTTTATTTGTGCGAGCTTTCGAGATACACTGATCTCTTCTTCCGGCGATGGTACAATGAATGAAGCAAGGATAACTTAAAAACAGTGTCTCTTGGAATGTTATCTGTGCTTGTCCTTCCCCCGGTGTGGATGTGTTTTATGGCTAGAAGTGTCAAAGGGTAACTGAAAGCAAGTGAAGAAAGAGTGTGTATGTGTATCAGTGTGAATAAAAATGAATGGAGAGCCCACAGTATAAACAGTGCTCTACACAAGGTGTGTGCGGAAGAAGAGATCAGTGTATCTCGAAAGCTCGCACAAATAAAAGCATTTCGTTAGCCACAGAACGGTATCATCTATTTATTTTTTGATTATTGAAGCTCGGCTAACACGGTACTGATACCTCTACATTTATATATATATATATATATATATATATATATATATATATATATATATATGATTTGTACTATCTAAACTGATATAGATGTATTTTCTGAAAACATACACTTCATGCTTCCTTGTGAAAACACAGTATTTTAATATTACAGGCCTAATGTTTTTGAAATATACTAACTGTGAGCCTATAACAGTATTGGCCTAAAACAAATGTTTATTACTTAATTCACTCATGTTTATCACCATTTAAATAGGTTTCATACAAGGCCTACTTACTGCCATCAATATGTTCTGTGTACACCTGCATTACAGAGATATTATTGGTTGTAACACTACAGGCCTTCTAAATTAAAAAAAAACCCTTGTTTGATGGTAAATCACATTTACCAGACAGGTCAATGCAATAGGTCATAAAACATTTTAAGCCTCTATTATTTAAACCTTTAAATAAATCACACCAATATAAAAATCCCTCTTTACATATAAACCCTTAAATATTGTAATATACACACACATTAAAAGTTTGGTTTTGCAGACATTATATATATATATATATATATATAGATATATAGATATATAGATATATATATATATATATATATATTTATGAGAGAGATATATATATATCTACATATACACACGTACTTAAACTCTGATGCAGACAGGGAGTTAACCAGACTTTAAAATAGACACAGACATTTATGAAGAAAAAAAAACATTTACTTTTGCAGGTGTGTGTGTATTTCATTATATGGCTGTGTAAGCACTATTTTCATAAAGTGGACAATGTTTTTTTCCTCAACCCACAATGTTTCTTAATTAAAAGTCTACAAATGTTTTGAGAAAGTAGATAAAAGTAGCGTAATGTGGTTCTGTCAAATGGCAAATCAGAAACCACAAATGTGAAACCAATTATTTATAGAACTTCAATTGGTCGTTCAAACAAGGAGTAAAAGTTGAAACATTTTGTGACCTTGAAAAGGAAAGACACTAACTAGATAACATTTGAACAGTTTCATTCTTCTGAGCAAACAGGACTGCACACAACATTTCTGTTAAGCTGCAATGGCTGATGATTTATTTAAAAATACGCATCCACACAAAGGGTACAAATTGATGATTGCCGAAGCGATAGTCTCAACTGCGGACCAGAAAGCCAACGTGGGACAAATCTATGATTTGATTAGAGCAAAGTATCCTTATTACCAAGAACCTGGGTGTGCGCGAAATTTTAAATCCTCAGTAAGATTCACTTTATCAACTAATGAATGTTTTGAACGTGTGCAGGATAAGCTACAAGAAAGGTATGGTTTTTGGAAGATTGCTAAGGAAAAAAAATTCACCGTGGAAGACGGCACACATATTGTGCTAAATGGCATATTTATTCCTAATAACAATAGCAATGGATCCGCTACTAATGTTCCGTGTGAATCGATACCTACTGCAATATCTGCACCCTCCATTCCTGAAACACACATTCTACAAGAACATAACTACTATGATTTTGTACCAAGCCTTTCTGCTGCAAACGCATTCGAATGGGTACCCGAAGAAATGAACCTACCTCCGGACCAATTGTTTGAAGAAAGCAGTGGCGATTCCTATGAGCGCTTCATGGAGGAGATGTGTGTCATACAGGATTCAGCGTTTGGGTCAACCGTGGATGCAAATGCCTTGGTTTTCTGGAGCGACCAGTTGCAGGCAGACGAAGTGTTACTTCTACAAGAATGGTAAATATAACAATCGTTATGCGTTGACTCAGCGTTAAAAGTTTTTTTTTTTTCTAACCACCATTTTTACTTTAAATGCGTGGATGCAGCGTAACATTGCAGACTGCATAACATGTAGCGATCACAAACACATTGTTTCCTATTACAATATAGAAGAACCAGAAAGAGTAGTACACATTGCTCACGGAATAAATATACGTACTTTCCTATCCCTTTAAACATATTAGCAACATGTTACTATAACTGTAACACACACCTGTTTTGTTATCATGCAACATCTACAAAAAAAAAAACCGGGTCGACCACGTATGACGTGGGACCCTTGTCATGTGTCAAGGCGTCCTTAAAAAGGATTACGGATGTAAGTCCCGCCCCCAAGCGACGTGCGCGCGTCAAAGCCTATTGGCTGTGTTGTTTTGTTATAGTTACGGTAACTGCACTGTGTCATGCGTGCGCCTCAGTGCTTGTGGGCGTGCACTGGGCGTTAGCCGAATGTTAATTGAGTGGAAGGAGTGTTTGCGTGCGCTTCACGCTGGCTTAACATGACGTCACACGTATTGCATTTGCGCATTGTGTTATCGGCCGTGCTTTCTGTCCACACACGTCTGTTTAAAAAGAATACAGATGTACTCGTTTAGAACGAATGTAGTTTCGCCTTCATTGTATTTGAACAAAATATTTTATGGTTAATGGTATTTTCAACATGTATTGAACGCACAACGTACGCATTGTTTTGTGCATGCGCTAACACTTAGTCGACACAAGCGTGAAGTGCGTGCGCACACTAAGATGTGCGCGCACATTTTTCAGTATACAGGCAACGTTAACTTCATATACATAGTTATGCCTGCTACTAATTTAAGAAACGATTACATAATGATGTACACTTGTACTTCTAACATATAAGTGACTGACGTGTGTATCTACACAATCATATAGAGCTGTGTAACGCGTTGTCACGGATACATATATAGTAAGGTGCCATCTTTGACCATCATGTGTTTGCTGTATTTCAGAGATGTCGGGGAAGATACAATCGGATCAATGTATGATTTAAGAAGAGTCTACCTTTATATGAGATGATTGTGAGGAGGAGCCACCGACTACTATACTACATATGGAACTAATTTTATATTGCTTGCAGCGCTTATTAACAAACAATTAAAAATGTGATACCCTTATGCCTATATTGCATAAGCACTTAATTAACATAATGATGTTGCAAAAGAGTGCAGCTAGAAATTTTCTTGAGTGTTCTTCAATTACTACTAACATTTTATGGCATGGTGTGTTTTATATATAACAACCATTCCCACTCTGCTAACACATTTGTCTATTCTATTGTGTAATGGAACGTATGACTGTCGAAACTATGTAACAATAATAATAATAATATGAGCATGTTCTTGTATAGCGCTGCTAGTTGTACGCAGCGCTTTACAGACACATTTTTCAGGCTGAGGTCCCTGGCCCGTGGAACTTACAATTTATTTTTTGCCGCCTGAGGCACAGGGAGATAAAGTGACTTGCCCAAGGTCACAAGGAGCCGACACCGGGAATTGAACCAGACTCCCCTGCTTCAAACTCTCAGTGCCAGTGTGTGTCTTTACTCACTGAGCCACTCCTTCTCCCAATGTAAAGGACACTTACAACCAACTAGCCATTTCATGTTAAAAATCTCTTGTTACATGGGTATGTTGATAAAATGGTTTGGGACTGTAGCAAATAATGTTATTGGCAAGATGTTGTGGTCCCCTACAATGCATGATGTTCTGAATATTACATCAACATCATGTAATGAAGTACGTTTATGTGTATATTTCATTTACCAAACTAACTATACTTTACTGTGTTTATTAAACGTTCTAAACATAAATAGTACAGTCAATATGATGATATAAGCTACCATAATAAACCTGCTGTTATCATTTGTCGGTGTTATACATGGACCATACACAAATTGATACAGATACAAACAGTTGTCTTAAAAAGTGTGCCTATGCTAATGTGCACGTGATTGACGTTACAATTGTGAGAATACTTGATAATTATCATCATGATAATGATGAAGTGACGTCAATGACATTCCAAATATATTAACAACATTGTCATTGTGGGAAATTAGAAATGCTAAATTACAGTAAAATGTTGGACACAATTGTGCTTTTGTTTACAGTTTGACACTTGTTACATGTAGGTCACATCAATACACATGTGTGACTTATACATACACATGTGACAATGTTTAATTAATGTTGACTATTAATTTCTAGCATTAATAATCACCTACATTGCTAAATATAAGATGTACAACGCATTGTTGTGATTACAGGCATTCATGCATGGAGTGTTATGATCAGTCAATTGCATCCGTGATGAATGAGCTCCCGTAAGTAAACAAATAAGTACAGTTATCCCCTTCTCTCCAAACACCTCTATATTACATTAATGGAATTTATAAGGGAACATACATTAAATGTGATGAAATGGGAGTAATGATTTTATAATACAATGCACATGAAACCTCAATAGTAGCTAAATGCATGTACATGATACAGAAAGTACATGTATGTAACATTTTTCTTTTAACCAATATGTTGGGTTTTTACTTCAAATAATTATACGAATATTGAGGTAGGCACATCTTATGACAGATGTCAGCAAATATACATACCATGATCAGTCATACTGGAGATATACCTATAATGCAATGGAACAATATATAAATTGCAAACATTGACATGCCATCTTCAGTACCTTAAGCAACACAGCAAAGTGTGTATTTGGTGTTAAATGTGCAACACCATGTATATTTAATCACATTCAAAATGTAAACTAGGCTGGTGTACACATCATATGGATGTACATGTTACACTGCAACAATAACATTGTATGTAAGCATACTGCAAGAATGAATGACTATGGCCATACTATGTGTATTGTGTTTGCATAAGGAACAACACAATACTAAAATATTACTGATTTGTTACCCCAGTTGTATTCACATACACACAACTAATGTACAATTGAAGAGGAATTATATAACCTGTGCAACAATAACATACCGGTGCCACATCCCTTTGTGCACACAGCAGAGAAAAAAAAGGTGTGCAACCCATATTCATCTGTGTCCTAACAGAAGGTTATATAAAGAAACATTATTGTTAATATAACATAATTAATCTATAAAAGTAGTACTAGGAACATATATGTTTTTACTTACAAGAAAAAAATGAATTTATGAGATTCTGGCGTGTCTGCCCACCACTGGCTGTTTGTTCATTTTCAGCAGCTACATGGGTGGGATGCTCGTCTACCAAAGGCTCAGCTATGTCTGATTGTACATTGTGTCTGATTGCAACATTGTGCAAAATGCAACAGGCAAGGATAATATCAGACACTTTTTGAGGCTTGTATAGAAGAGCCCCACCAGTTCTGTCGAGACACCTAAATCTGGTCTTGTGCAGGCCAAATGTCCTCTCTATAACAGATCTTGTAGATATATGGGCTGCATTGTACCTCTCCTCTGCTTCAGTTTGAGGGTTTAGCACCGGAGTCAAGAGCCACGGCCTAATTCCGTATCCTGAGTCACCTATAATGAATGGAGCACACATAAGCTTACATTAGTGATAAGATTCTACAATGACAACATTCCTAAAGAAAAATGTGTTTTGTGTTACAACATCCAAATCTGTACTCACCCAGCAGCCAACCATGTTCAAAATGTCCCTCTTCGAACGCATGGAAGACTGAAGAGTTCCTCAGGATAGAGGAATCGTGACTGGAACCAGAGAATTTGGGTACCACATGCATTATCCTCATCGTGGCATCACATACTACCTGTACATTGAGTGAATGGTAGTGCTTACGATTGCGGTAAACATGCTCACTCTGACTAGGTGCAATCAAAGCAACATGTGTGCAATCGATTGCACCCAGCACACATGGTATCCCTGCTATATTATAAAAGCCATTCCTGACTTCCAGCCACTCTGTCGCCTCTGTAGGAAAATGAATATAATTCCTAGCGCTTCTATTGAGTGCATAGAGAAACTGGGTAAAGGCCCGCGAGAATGTAGATTGCGAGACCCCGCCCACTATGCCCACAGTTGTCTGGAATGACGCGGAAGCAAGATAATGTAATGAGCACAGCATTTTAACAAGCCCAGGGACTGCACGACCTCTGGCTGTCAAAAAATCTAAATCTCCCCTTATCTCCTCATAAAGAGATAAGATTGCTGCTGAACTCAAACGATAGCGACTTACTATCTCCTCCTCACTCATCCCATCTAACAGGGTTCTCTCCCTGTACACACGCGGACGAGGCACAACTTGTCTCCTCTGTCTTCTCCTCTGATCTCCTGTCCCTCTACCTCTCCCTCGGCCTGTCCCTCTCCCTGTCCCTGTCGTATCCGCGTGCCTGTCCCTGTCACTGTCCCTGGCTCTGTCCCTCCCTTGCCTTATGTCATTCTCTTGATCAGCAAGCATGTCATGCAAAAGAATGTTCCTCCGTCTCCTAAACAATCGCAACATTTTGAAATGAGTAGCTGTGAATGAGCAGGTAATGGGCGTCCTTTAAATAGGTATGTGATGATGTCAGGTAACATAGTAAAATGCAAGGTGTTACATTAACATATTAAAGTACTTCTGTCCCAAGCTGTCTGCAGTTGATCTTAGAAGTATTTGTTCTGTGTATTCAGCAGGGAATCATGATATTTGCCAATGATGTCACGTGAAGCTTTGTACAAACATTGCTTGAAAATAATTAGTGTAATGTGCAATGCATGTAAGATTTCTGAAAGCAACAGTCAGTCATGTAATTAGACAAAAAGCCTGCTGTAACATGTGTAATTAGCCATGTTATTGTCACATGTTGACAACAATGAATTGTCGTGTGCATATGCATGCATTTATGTAATGAGGATAGTTGCTATAGAATCAGTTTGAAAGGTGTCACAATGATTAATTACTGTACATGTGTGTAGAAGTTAGGTTGAAGTGCTTGTAATGCAACGTTTACAATGTAAACATGCAATGTGATTGAGTGTCCAATAAGTGACGTCATGAAAAAAGGGAGGACCCAAACTACATGTAAACATGAGAAGAAAGATGTAGATGAACGTTTAAAGATGCGTTACACATTACAAGCATTGTGTAATGTAAAGCAACATGAATATACGGTGAATGTGTTAGATGTGTGACATGTGTAACATCATATAAATAATTGTCGCTCAGTTCAGTAAAATGTGTGATATGATGTGAGGTTCTCCTTTAAGAGTTGAGTATAGGATTTTCCCTTGACACATCATCACATGATGAGTAATGTGACACGCAAATGATGAAAACATCTAAAAGTACAATGTTATGCAAATAATACACGTCAGCTGTGACACAATGCAGGGAATGACCCCCACACTGTAATGCAAATCACCTTTGTATTGTGAGCAATGAAACGTAAACAGTACTATACTGTTATACGTCCCCGCTCCATTGACTCCATTGATGTACAGAAGAGTTTTTTTTTCTAAGTGCCGTTCCGGCAGCCTTAGCGATCGTTCTCCCATCCAACTTGCCAACTTTAGTTGGCAGGAGAAATTGGCCATAAAATCTCAATTTCCTATTGCCGATCAGCCCCGATAAGCTGATTTTGCTACTTGAATCCAGCCGATTTAAAAAAGTGGCCATCAGTGCCGAAAACAGGCTTATCGGCAGCAGACTGGCCATAACAAAATTATCGGCTACGAAACCTGCCGAAATCAAGCACTTATCGGCGCTTACTGAATCTCAAACCCAATTTTGGCTATAAAATGCCAAAAAAATCCTTATCAACGCTTACTGCATGAGGCCCAATGTGCCTACATGTATCTAAGAATCAGGCATAGTTCCTGGGTATACAGACGCATGCGCAGTAATCATCAGCTATCAAGCAGAAATGCGATTGAAACTAGAAAGACACACATTCAATGGAATGGTGTGGGAGAGGTGTACTGTACAGTAGATAAGATAAGAAGTTGAGATACTGCAGTGCAGTAAATTAGCCTGTCTGTGTGCGGGGGCGAGCGAGGGGAGAGCGCTGCATATGCCGAAATCTGATACTGTTACAGTACACGCCTATGCGTTTCAACAATTATCAAATGAGACATACAGCACTGGACATGCATGTATAAATATGCAAATTTACAATTACTGCGCGCGCACACACAGACTGTATACTGATGTAGGTTGAACTGCTAAAGTATTAGACTTTGAAGACAACAGCTCGCGAATGCCCCCCTGAGTTTTTAGATGGTATTGCAGTATTGCAGACAGCGCTAATAAAATGCTAATATTACGAGCGCTAAAATACCGCAATATATTCCGGAAAAAAAAAACATACTACATCTGCCCGCGGTTATCAGAGTTGCACCGCTATGGCCGCACTAGGGTAAAGGTGGCCGCAGCTGTATTTTTAGGGGAGCCTACAACTTCGGACCCCAACTACCTAGGCACATTCAGACAAAAATTCCTCCACAAAATTCCCCTTGAAACTCATCCCCTACCAATCCCTGATAGCTGGCATTCCCGGAAAGGTAAAAACACACAACATACTTTTTATTACATGTGATACATTGAAAAAGTACAATGCTAGTAGGTCCAAGAGCTAAGTCTCTTGAACCCTTATGCATGGATCAGGGGTAACCAAAATGGGCTTAATCTTTATTTGAGAGACTGGTAACCTCCTACCATTACAGTTATTTATTTAATGAAAAAACAAATAAGGAAATCCTTGACATACTGTAATAAATACTGTATGTCTTCTAATTTGCATAAACAGTTAGATTACTATTATACTGAATTCTGTAATTATATTGATCACATGATAATGGACACATTCTTGCATTTTCAATAGCTACATTTGAGCTACTGGATAGTCTCATTCTCCTCTCATATTCAAAATGTTTCTAAAACTTGTCGCTTTTTTCTCCGCAATATCACAAAGATACGCCCTTTCTTCTGTTACTCGACTGCTAAAAGTCTTACTCATGCCCTCATTCTCTCCCGTCTCGATTACTGCAACCTCCTGCTGTCTGGCCTTCCTGCCTCTCACCTGTCTCCTCTACAATCTATCCTAAACGCTGCTGCCAGAATCACTCTACTCTTTCCTAAATCTGTCTCCGCATCTCCCCTCCTGAAATCCCACTCCTGGCTTCCGATCAAATCCCGTATCTCACACTCAATTCTCCTCCTCACTTTTAAAGCTTTACATTCTTCTGCCCTTCCTTACATCTCAGCCCTAATTTCTCGCTATGCACCACCCAGACTCTTGCGTTCTTCTCAAGGATGTCTTCTTTCTACCCCCTTTGTATCTAAAGCTCTCTCCCACCTTAAACCTTTCTCACTTTCTGCCCCACACCTCTGGAATTCCCTTCCCCTCAATACCCGACAAGATCCCTCTCTATCCACCTTTAAGACCCACCTTAAGACACATCTGCTTAAAGAAGCATATGAATAGCACTGGATAATCCTGGACACATGATACATAAACCTTGGCCCCCTGCAGACGCACTTGCTAGAATTCCCTCCTCGTGTCTCTGTACGTTCTCCCTACCTACCAGTTAGATTGTAAGCTCCTCGGAGCAGGGATTCCTCTTCCTTAATGTTAATTTTATGTCTGAAGCACTTATTCCCATGACCTGGTATTTATATTATTTGTTATTTATATGATATGTATTACTACTGTGAAGCGCTATGTACATTTATGGCGCTATAGAAATAAAGACATACAATACAATACAATAGTCTTACAGTGGATACTATAATTTTTCCTGATCAAGAAAAGCTTTAAATATGCATTAATGGTCGATTCATTTCACTACACTACATTTCCATGTATTTAAATGTGTATACTTTATGTACAAATTATAACACTAAATGTAAAATATAATACCTGGAAAATGTTGTAGAGAAAAACATTGGCTAGATTTGTAGGCAACATTTCAACTTGGATACTAATTATGTATGTATGTATGTATGTATGTATGTATGTATGTATGTATGTATGTATGTATGTATGTATGTATGTATGTATGTATGTATGTATGTATGTACAGTATGTATGTATGTATTAGTATGTATTAGTATGTATTAGTATGTATTAGTATGTATTAGTATGTATTAGTATGTAGATCTAGCTCCCCAATGTTTTACAATAAATGGAGTAGATTACTGATGCAGCAGCCGTTATTCGAACACTTCACGCGTCATGTACATTGGAATCCCGATTTGAAACCGCGGGATGAATTCCAGCCTTACCGCACTAAGATGCGAGCACGGCGAGTGCAGAAAAATGAATTTTAGTGTACTGGCTTTTTAAAACATGAAATTGACACAATAGCACAGTAGCACAGTACACATTGTACACATTACAATTCATCCATTTTATTGCAAACGAAGAAACAGAATCCATGAATTTCAAAAAAAACATCCGTGATAAGCGTGGGTGCCTGGTCGATTGGCCGTGTTCATGCTGAGCAGAGAACTCAAAATCGGCGCCGTGATGTGTTCGAATAACGATTGCTGCATCAGTATGCATATTCAGATATCAACAGGAGGATGAATCAGATGTCAGTTTATTTTGAGCCTGTGGCAAGAAGCACTTTAATATATTGAGCAATAAACACTATGCATATATATATTTTTTTATTATTATTATTACTGTATTTATAGTGGGTGGAAAAGGCAACAAAAAACCTCCACCGTTGCCAATAAAGAATATCACTTGTGAGCTTATTCACATGTCTTAGAAAGGTCTGCAACCCTTCCTTTCAACCATTATCACCTAGCATACAGTGCTCCCACTGCAGAAAGGGATTCTGGGAAATGACATGCAAATGAGCACAATGTGTTGGATATATGTCAGGCAAAAGGTGACACATTGTGTGCTCATTTGCCTGTCATTGGTAGTACTTCTATCCTATCCAACTTAAAAAAAATCAATGCAGATCATTCTACCTATAATTATACAGGTAAATAAGAATTTTAATTCAGATAGTGTTAAGACCTGCAAACGGTCATACTGCTGCGGCCACTTTTATTCTAAAACATCACCGCTTTTTTCCTGACTTTTTTCTCAAATGCGACGCACTACACCGGGTGCATGCCGCATTCATGTTGCGTTCTCAGCCGCGGGTCATGCGCGGTTGACACGCGGTTGATGCGTTTATTGAGAATGGTTCTGATTTAATAGATTGCAATTCTTCGCGTGTCCGCCAGATGGCAGATATTCATGAATTGTAATGCGCATGCGCTTCAGTAATGTGTCGACTTGCAGGTGTTTCGTTTAAAAAAGATACCACAGTGTGCTATTGTAAATTGGCCTTGAGACTGAAGGAAGAGGTTGCAATAATGTATCAATTTAGGCTTTTCATATTAAAGAAAGACAAAGACCAGTTTCTGTTACAGTATTCTCCAGAGACCCGCCGCCATGAGTGTTCAAGTGCAGCCCGTTTTACAAAAACCCGACAGAAGTTACGCGTATTTGATATGGGCCGTGATTAATGCAACAGATGATAAGATGGCAACAGTTCTTCAAATGTATCAGTATTTTATCATCAACTATGACTTTTACAAATTTTCGCCAGCTCCTCATGTGCAGAAGCGTGCAATAAGGAAAAGGTTATGTAGCGATCCATGTTTTTATCATATTGAGCCACAATTTATTGGAGGGTATTGGTGTGTATCACCGGCTTTTTCCTGTATCTATGATCATGCAGACGGCAAAAGGCGAAAGGTTGTGTTAAAACCAACTAAGAAACGACAATTGCTGCCAAGCAATGCGTCAGCACCAGCACCGGCTTCCAATAACGGTCCCACCGTCAGTGACAACCCTTGCTGTCTGTCCAGCAAGCCTGAGCTGGATTTCGCGTGCAGTTTCGATCAAGCTTGCATGTACCTAAGCGATTTCCAGCCTCATTAGCTGACTGATGTAGTAGTCCCGCTGCCAACTATCAACGTGTATTATCAAGAACACTGGACTGGCAGTGGCCCGTCGCCGGCGCCAGCTGAATGGGAAATTCTATGGTGAGTATTGTTGCCGTATTATTTTCTGTGTTTTTTTTTATTTTGATAATACAGTATCAATATCGGTGCGATTCAAAAGTCAAGCGATTCTCCTGTAAGCAATATCATTGGCTGAGCAGCTTCTACAGCAGATACTGAACAATTGGTGGAACGCTAGGCGCATGCGCATTGGAGCCTTCTTGAAACGCATATGCGTGTCATCGCACCGACGGTAGGCGTGTGCGCATGTGAACAGGAGACGCCCCCGAGAAAATTATTGGTGGGACTGGCTGGGAACTTCTTTAGGGGACTGACCATTACAGTAAAACATTTCTTTTTGTTTTTCCTCAGAAAAGAAAGCGGCTAATGGATGGATTTCGATGGATAATATCACTTTGTGTAACAATGCCTGCACATTGCTGAATCGTATTTAAAAAACCATGTACCAGAGTCTACAGTTTAGTGGTCGTTGTTATTGATTAGGATAGAATACTGTACCTGAAACAGTATGCTGATGTTTTCCGACCGTACAGTATACAATACTTTTTTATATACAGTATACTGTGTAATAAACCCGAAAAAATAAAAAGTATGCATTCATTCTACATGTATTACAGTACATACAGTATGTCTTCTTTTTTTTTTAATACTCTTGTACTGAGCATGCCTACAGTATACAGTACAGTATGCCTGGACAGTAGTGTACATTCTAGAAACACTGTATTTTGTTACAGTATCAAAGGAGCCAATGGGACAATTTAAAACAAATCAACATGTTCTTTTATTGGTGGAGTAAGTACAAAAACATTTATTTACAAATACTGTACAATGTAAAATCCTTTTAAGTGCACGGCAATTCAAAACATCAACAGGTGTATGGTTTACTGCTACAGTAGTGAAAACATTTATGTATAGAAAGTAAAAACATTTACAGTCAGTCAGTAGGGTTTACAGTCACATGTTATAAAAACAAATTCTTTATTCATAAAATATACAAAACGCAACATCTCCTTTATTAAAGAACAGAAAGTCAAAACATATACAGTGGGATGGTGTCCAAAACAGTCTGCACCACTACAGTCCTCGAGGGCAGCAAACGGCCCGGTTTTTAGGGTAACCTTTGAAAACCGTGCCTGTTTGCGGGCCTCAGAGACTGGAATTGTGCAGGTCTTGTGTACAGTAAACACATTTTTTTTTTATTAATACAAGTTAAAACACTCAACATCTCCTTTATTTAAATACAGCAGGTCAAAACATGTACAGTTCCGTACAGTACAGTTCAGCACAACAGTATGGTCTTACCTGTGATTATAAAAAAATCTTTATTCATAAAACACAGTATACGCAACATCTCCTTTATCAAAGGAACATATACAGCGGGATGGTGTGCAAAGCAGTCAGTAAGGCCTGCACCACTACAGTCCTTGAGGGCCCCAAACAGGCCCTGTTTTCAGTACAACCTTGAAAACCGGGTCTGTTTGCGGCCCTCGGGGACCGGAATTGTGCAGGTCCTGTGTGTGTGTACAGCAAGTTAAAACATTTCTGTATAAATACAAGTTAAAACACATAACAACATCTCCTTTATTTAAGTACAGCAGGTCAAAACATGTACAGTACAGTTCAGCACAACAGTATGGTCTTACCTGTCTTTATTCATAAAATATACAAAACGGAACATCTCCTTTACACAAGAACAGCAAGTCAAAACATTTGCAGTGGGATGGTGTGCAGAACAGTCAGGCCTGCACCACTACAGTCCTCGAGGGCAGCAAACAGGCCCGGTTTTCAGGACAACCTTGAAAACCAGGCCTGTTTACGACCCTCCGGGACTGGAACAAAACATTTACCAAACATTTTCAACAGTTGAACACTCAGTCAAATGCGCACACCACCAGATTGTCCTTCCATGGCCGATGCCTTGCATGGCGCAAAACGCCATTCATGCAGTCTCGAACGCCTTTCATTACAGTATCTGTAATGAATAAAAGCGCCGCAATTCCTCCAGAATGGTCTTTCCTAAATTGTCTGGAAGCGCCTTTTTTAGGCGAGTTCCTTCGTAGTTCACTCTGAAGGCCCAGTCGCAGAACAACGAGTAGAGCACATGGTGCTTAAAAATGTACAAGGCATACTTGTGGGGTGCTCCAGCACTCATCACCCTATACTTCTCCCTGAGCGCCGGTGGCAGATCACGCAGGGTGATGTTGGGCACCGTATCGATGCGAGCGAAAGTAGGTCTTCTGGGAGCGGGTGTGCTTGTGGCGACGGGTGAGGGTAGGTTGTCAGGGAGGAAGCTTTCCTCCTGTTTTGGTTGCCGTGTTGTCTCCTGGCGTGGTCTTGACGGGGTTGTCATGTCCTCCTCAATGGCATACATGTACAATACATCTTCTGGTTGAGGGGGTGCGCTTGGTGATGGAAGGGTGGCAATGCTCCCATTCATCACATCCATGCCACCCTCTTGCTACGGCGCCCGGGAAACAGGGGCATGAACACCGAGCAAATGATGTATACCCGCTATGTCAGCCTCTATCTTCTCCATCCGTTGATCCATCCGTTGATTTTTCTCCAGAAGCCGATCTATCTTTGTCAGCATAATGGAGTCCACGGGGATATCCACACGTATCCCATTCAGCATCCGGTCTAACGAGCTGCTTCTTGTGCATGGCGTGTGGACATCTGGTTGGATGGGTGCTACGGAGGATGAGATGGGGGTTCCATGGAGAGAAGCAGCAGCGTCGTCGAAGAAGGGTGGAGGAGGTGACCTGGGGATATCTGGTAGAGGAGAAGCGGCAGCATCGTCGAAGAGGGATGGAGAAAATGACCTCTGGATTTCCGGGCGAGAAGCAGAGTCGTCTAAGCGCAAAGGAGAAAGTGACCCATGGATTTCAGAGGCACCAGCGTCAGCATCGTCTGATAGAATGGGAGAAGATGGCCTGTGGGTTTCCGGGAGGGCGGCGGCAGCATCGAGGACGAGAAGTGGAGAAGACGGGCTGAAGATTTCCGGGACAGCGGCGGCAGAGTCGTCGAAGCGTATGGGAGGAAGTGCTCTGCGGATTCGATGGGTTGGCTGCCAATTGTTTTGCGTGAAGTGTACATCACCGTATTTCTTCTTGACATAATAAGGCTGACGTCTATTAAAACCCTTAGCCTTTGGGGTCAGCAGAAGGTTTTCTTTATTGGCCTTAATTGAAGAGAGTACAGGGAAAACGGCGGTGCATCTGCTGCTGCTGCTGCTGAAGATTGGAAACCACAAACTGCAAACCACAAAATATCCTAGGTGCAAAAATTTATTTTAGGGCATAGTAACAGCCAAAAAGAACACTCTGACGCGTTTCCCGTGGTATCCCACGCTATATCAAACTCTTTGATAAAGCGTGGGATACCACGGGAAACGTGTCAGAGTGTTCTTTTTGGCTGTTACTATGCCCTAAAATAAATTTTTTAACCTAGGATATTTTGTGGTTTGCAGTTTGTGGTTTCCAATCTTCAGCAGCAGCAGCAGATGCAGCGCCGTTTTCCCTGTACTCTCTTCAATTGTTCCTTGGTAGGAGCACGCAGGACAGGACCAGGATATCCCCAAGGTCAGCAGTGAGTAATCCATTTACTTCATTTATGTGATCAGTCCCACACACGGTTACCTAGACCACCACATAAGACTTACTTATATGGCTAGTGTCATAATCTATGGGAGTGTGTTTAACATTGGACTATCTGGAATCCTGAGTCAATGAACTGTCCTATGCTATGAAGATGTTTATATTTTTATATCATGATCAAACATTGCCTACTCCTGGTTAGCATCACAAGTGGGAATTAACCCTCCCCTTCCCTTTATTGGCCTTAGCCTGTCGCTTTTGCCTTGGCGTGGAAAATGCAACCACCTTTTGCTTTTTCTGCATGACAGGCACGGCAGAGGCGAGTGGGTTCCTGCGTCCATAGAATCGAGGTTGATCCATGGAAGCAGATGGCACAATGCAGTATCTGGACAAGGGCAAGTTCAGATAAAGATCATCGAGTGGTGGGCTATGCAAAGTGTGTAACCTTTTATGCATGGCGACGAGGTACAGGTGTTGAAAGTGGGCGTACCCTATTGTGAGTCATTACCGTATAAATACACCATCCATTTTGTGGATTCACTGCACATTGAATACACATCGACTAAACATCGAATAAACATTCTTGTGTTTGTATTTCTTTCTACTCGCAGCAATGCCCGTTAAAAAGATTTCCAAGGAGCTCAGCATGCGAATTAAGGAGATGTACACAAGCGGACACTGAATTGCTGCTATCCAACGCTGGTTAGCTACTTCTGGCATCGTTGTGCCAGCAACCACCGTGAGCTATCATGCACACGGAAAAAACAGAGAACGCAAAAGGGCACCAAGGGTAACTAACGCGTAAGTATATTTATACAACTTAAATGTAATTTTTTTTTCATATAAAATATTGTACTGTAGATCTACAGTACTGTATATAATATTTTTGTTATTTCTGTAGATTTATATCACAACAGTATACAGTATATATTTTGTATATTTATATTACAACAGTATATATATTTTGTATATTTATATTACAACAGTATATATATTTTGTATATTTATATTACAACAGTATATATATTTTGTATATTTTGACCCTACCTGTCTTTCTAACTATCGACCTGTCTCCCTCCTGCCTTTTGATCTAAACTCCTTGAACGTCTTGTATTCTCTCGATTGCTCCATTTTCTCAACACCTATTCTCTCCTAGACCCTCTACAATCTGGCTTCCGCACTGCTCACTCCACCGAAACAGCCCTCACTAAAATAACTGACGACCTCCATGCTGCCAAAGACAGAGGTCATTACACTCTGCTCATATTACTCGACCTCTCTGCAGCATTTGACACCGTGGACCACCCTCTTCTCCTCCACATTCTCCATACTCTTGGTATTTGGAACAAAGCTCTATCCTGGATCTCATCCTACCTCTCCCATCATACTTTTAGTGTCTCTTCTGCTAACACCTCCTCCTCCTCTATTGATCTCTCTGTGGGGGTACCCCAGGGCTCTGTCCTGGGACCTCTTCACTTTTCTCTGTACACACTCTCTCTAGGTGACCTAATAACATCTTTTGGGTTTAATTATCACCTCTATGCCGATGACACACAAATATACTTTTCAACACCTGACCTTACACCTGCTGTACAAACATAAGTTTCTGAATGTCTCTCTGCTATATCATCCTGGATTGCCCTCCGACGCCTTAAACTCAACATGGCTAAAACAGAGCTCCTCATACTTCCTCCTAAACCTGGCCCTACTACCTCCTTCCACATTACTGTTGGAACTACAATTATTCACCCAGTAGCCCAAGCACGCTGCCTAGGGGTCACACAAGACTCCTCTCTCACATTCGCCCCTCACATTCAAAACATTTCTAAAACTTGTTGCTTTTTCCTCCGCAATATAACTAAGATACGCCCTTTCCTCTGTTGCTCGACTGCTAAAACTCTGACTTAGGCCCTCATTCTCTCCCGTCTTGATTACTGCAACCTCCTGCTGTCCGGCCTTCCTGCCTCTCACCTGTCTCCCCTACAATCTATCCTTAACGCTGCTGCCAGAATCACTCTACTCTTTCCTAGATCTGTCTCAGCATCTCCCCTCATGAAATCCCTCTCCTGGCTTCCGATCAAATCTCGCATCTCACACTCCATTCTACTACTCACTTTTAAAGCTTAACATTCTTCTGCCCCTCCTTACATCTCATCCCTAATTTCTCGGTATGCACCATCCAGACTCTTGCGTTCTTCTCAAGGATTTCTTCTTTCTACCCCTTTTGTATCGAAAGCCCTCTCCCACCTTAAACCTTTTTCACTGACTGCCCCACACCTCTGGAATACCCTTCCCCTCAGTACCCGACTAGCACCCTCTCTATCCACCTTTAAGACCCACCTTAAGACACACTTGCTTAAAGAAGCATATGAATAGCACTGTGGATATTCTGAACACGATACATAAAGCTTGGCCCCCTGCAGACGCACTTACCAGAACTCCCTCCTACTGTCTCTGTACGTTCTACCTACCTACCAATTAGACTGTAAGCTCCTCGGGGCAGGGACTCCTCTTCCGAAATGTTACTTTTATGTCTAAAGCACTTATTCCCATGATCTGTTATTTATATTATCTGTTATTTATTTGATTACCACATGTATTACTGCTGTGAAGCGCTATGTACACTAATTGCGCAATATAAATAAAGACATACAATACAATACAATATTTATATTTATATTACAACAGTATATATTTTTATATTGCTGCATATTGATACTCTAGAACTGTGCTGTAATGCTGTGCTTGTGCCTTTTCTTTATATTGTAGGGAGACAACGCTTCTCGTGGACAAAATAAGTGAGGAGAATGATGAGAAGAGTGCATTAAGGGTCAAATACACTCTGCAGGAAAATCACAATCTCACTGTATCCGAGACCAGCATAAAGAAGATGAGACGCAGCATTGGATGGAGATATGGACGTGTGAGGTTAGTACTGGACAGTACTGGAAGTAAAAGTGTTGTTTAGGAAACTGTACTGTACAGCTAAAATTATTTATTCCTTGTCATTACAGAGCGTACCCCATGATAAGGGATGTAAACAAAATAAAAAGAGTGGTCCAGGCCCAGGCATGGATCGATAGTGGGGAAACTTTCCAGGATTGCATCTTCACTGATGAGTCTACTGTGTCGCTGGAAAGATTTGCAACCTTTGCATTCCACAAAAAAGGTTGCATATCTATGAAGCCGCGGCCCAAACACCCCGTGAAGCTGCATGTGTGGGGTGCCATCTCTAGGTGTGGACCAGGATGCATTGTCATCTTTGAAGGTAAAATATATAAAATATAATGTAGCCTTATGCACTGTACTGTTCTAGTGTATCCTTACTGTATGCACTGGACTGTACTATTGTGCAGTTTTTTGAGCACTTTTCTTTTCTTGTTATAAGAATCATGAATAAAGCTTTCTTCCAAGAAAAAATTGTGCCTGAGATAGTGGAATACATCACACGCGAGTTCCAGGATGGTCACCGTTTCTACCAGGACAACGATCCGAAGCACACCGCGTTAACAGCGCATATCCTTGAGTGAGGTATCAACTGGGTGAAGATGCCAGCACAGTAAGTGCGGTAACTGTGTCTCATTTTTTCCCCACAGTTTTTACTATGTTCTGTATCTCTTAAACTAATTGTCCTATTTTTCCAATGACAGATCGCCAGACTTCAATCCGATCGAAATGGTCTGGCATCAGCTGAAGGACCATATCTGGAAAGTGGTGAAACCCTCCAAAAAGGATGAGTTGGTGAAAGGCATAATGAATTTTTGGAACGATGTACTCACCGTTGAATGCTGCAATAAATATATAGACCATATTGCGACTGTGTTGCCCATTGTGATCGCGCGTAATGGGCAAGCATCAGGAATGTAGTACTGTACTGTAGTATTGTAAGTACAGTATGATACAGGTAAGTATGGCACAGTACATACAGTTAAACAACAAAAACAGGTAGCGATAACCGCAATAAATGTGGTGTAGTAACTAATAACTTATATAATGAATTAAACTATACATAAGGGGCTGCCTGGGACACAAAGCCTGACCCCATGGTCAGGATAACAGTATGGACAGGGAATAGTTCCGTGGGCGCCTATAAACTTTACTACTATCAAAGGATATATGAAAACCAAATAAGTAAGAAAAATAGGGTGCTCAAACCCAGGACGACTCCAATCAATTCAATGAATAATAAACATTTTACCCTGGAGATACCAGTGGGAGTGGGTGGTGAATATAGACTTGTAAGTCCTCAATGACAACTGTCAAACTTAACCATGAATGTCTAATAACCATAAAGAACCCACTCACGTCATCTCCAGGGGTGGTGGACAGGCGTGCCAGCCATGAGGGATCCGGAATCCAGTTAGAGGCAGAAGGAAAAAACGAATGGCGCACAGCCAGGGAGCCAGGTGTGGAGTAAAATTGCTTCTTTATTCGTGCATGCAGAGAGACAAGTAACCCCCTTGGTGGGACAAGGACAGGAACCTCCTACGCGTTTCGGACCTGGGGGTCCTTTATCAAGGAGTATGGGATGTGCTGGGATAAGGCAACTTATATACCTGGTTAATAATGAGTGAATTGAAAAAATCTGCGCGAAATTAGAACATCCGCCCAGTGCGCATGCGCGTGACGTCACTCGTGGCGCCGCACCAACTACCCAAAGGATTGTGGGTAAGGACCGCCCATAGTGAATGTCTGCGCATGCTCAGACTGGAGCGTGAGGCTAACAGAGCTTATCTGTTCTGTGTATCTACTCCTGCCCATAGTGACGTCACCGCGGGTCTCCAATAGGCCGGTACATGTCGCTGCATCACCGATGATAGTGCTGAACAGCCGACATTGCACCAATCACATCAGGTCCCCTGCACTCACACTAAAGGCTATCGCAGTACACAGAGACTAGAACTAACAAAACAGAACACTTACTAATACCCCACAACAAGAACAAATCAATATAATCAAATTATTAGATATACTTGTTGTGAGTGGTTGTACTTATCCAAGCCAATCCCACATATAAAAAGACATACAGTGTAACATATATAACACCCTAGTAAAAAAACAACAATATCCCCATTATGCATTAATTATGCATTATGCATTTTGAAATATTGTTCGTGACATATATATATAAAAGGATTAAATTAAAAACAGAATATACAATTAGCAAGACTTTTTGGTATGCCTTCTCTGCTGGGTTCCATCTGCTCGGGCGCGCTTCCCGGTGCTGCAGGAGTCCCCGCTTGATGAGCTGCACCCACGAGACGACGGAGACGCCAGTTAAGCAGAGAGCAGCACACAGATGAGAGGGGATACTCTCTAAATTATCCACTGCCTGCAAACCTATTCCATCTGGTGAGTAGGCATTGCTATCATCATCATTGGTGCTACGGAGTGCTAGAACCACCTATTTAGTTTTTTAATTGTTCAAATATATATGTCCATGTAAATTGTGCATTATATTAATTATTAATTGTTATTAAATGATTTTATTGTCCTAAAATACCATTTCAGTTTTCAGCTGTTATATGTTGTCTTATAAGTTGTTTGTTTAATGTTTCAACAGTATTACGCTATGTGTTCTGCTTTTTCTTTGTTTTCAAGCCCACCGTGAGGATCAACGGTTCTTCACAGCCAACAGGCTTGGTTTTCATATATCCTTTGATAGTAGTAAAGTTTATAGGCGCCCACGGAACTATTCCCTGTCCATACAGTACATACAGTACATACATACAGTAGTTCCAGTATAGACTGAGAGCCGCGGATCTAGCCGATTTAGACTCAGGTTGGCCGCCACTGTACCTTGAAATGGCAGCAGGTTTAAGACGCTTTGGCCAAGAGAATATATAGGTATTGCACTGTTTATTTTTGTCACATTGAAAGTCTCCTTTATTTATATATATATATATATATATATATATATATATATATATATATATATATATATATGTGCATATATATATATATATATATATATATATACAGTGGTTGAAAAATCACCAAAAATTCTCCTCGCCACACAAAAAAATCTACTCGCCACCTAGTACCAAGCGTGTGCTGCTTGGGCCAATATTTACTCACCCGGGGGTTAAATCCACTCGCCCGGGGCGAGCAAATGTATAGGTTTGTCGAACACTGTATATATATATATATATATATATATATATATATATATATATATATATATATATATATATATATATATATATATATATATATATATAGACATATGGAAACCAGGGGATCCTGATAGCCAAAAAGAGACAGCACACTGCAGGTATGGTATCAAAAAAGTATCTTCAGTAACACAAGGCCGCCAACGTTTCGGTCCTCCCAACGGGACCTTCCTAAGGGCAGTGCAACTACAGACTAACACAAGCACCCATATATACACCTTAACACATACTAAAAATCACCTGAAAGCAATCATGAAATCCAAATTGTAATCCCAGATACAACCCACATTTCTCAACAGCCAATCCATATCTGGATAATAGTAATTTTGCCCATTACTCTATTGTATGTGTTAGCGGGTGGGGGGGAGGCGGGTGTATTTATTAAAAAGTATAGTTTATTTTTTGGGGGCACACTATTGGTACCGCAGGCCAGCTGGGACCCCTGGACACCCGCAGGGATAACCCGAG
Source organism: Ascaphus truei (assembly GCF_040206685.1). Lineage (NCBI taxonomy): Eukaryota > Metazoa > Chordata > Amphibia > Anura > Ascaphidae > Ascaphus > Ascaphus truei. Next base: position 95,713,523 of record NC_134485.1, read on the forward strand.
GGCTCACTGACACCCGCGGGGATCACCGAGGACACACGCCGGCCTGTTGTATGAATGGTGTGCCAGAAAAAAGGTAAACAAACATGTTTTGTATATCTCCAGCTTCTTTTGCGCCTGCCTTAGCTGGCTCGTTTTTCTGGCATGCTTTTAAAGCATGATTGAGTTATCACCGCTTTGAGAATCCCGCTGACTGGCAAAAACCATCATATTTGCTGTTTTTTGCCTGATTGGACGTGTTTTGCTCAAAAGGCTGAAAAAATGCATTTTAAGGCTGATAAAGTGCTGTTATCACTGCTTAGTGAATCACGCAGCAGGCTGTATCCGCCTTAAAATAAAAGCCACTTTGCATTCTTAAAAGCAGTTATCACTGCTTAGTGCATAGCACCCTTTGTTTTATGTTAGGTTTTCTGCCATTTAATTAGGCATTGAGTTATTGTTAAACACTGCTGCGTCAGATTTAAGTTGTTTGCTTGACTTTATGAAAACTCAATAAAAATTTTAAGTTGAAAAAAAGGTAATAAACACACAGAGTCCCAACAAGCTCTGAGAAACCTCAAACATTACCACATTATATATATATATATATATATATATATATATATATATATATATATATATATATATATATAGTCAGGTATGGAGATTAGCACTCACGGTTTTGTTGCAGGAGGCAGATGCTTGTCCCATAGAGAGATCCTGATAGCCAAAAAAAGACAGCACACTGCAGGTACAGTATGGTATCAAAAAAGTATATTCAGTAACACAAGGCCGCCAAGGTTTCGGTCCTCCCAACGGGACCTTCCTCAGGGCAGTGCAACTACAGACTAACACAAGCACCCATATATACCCCTTAACACATACTAAAAATCACCTGAAAGCAATCATGAAATCCAAATTGTAATCCCAGATACAACCCACATTTCTAAACAGCCAATCCAACATACTGACACTGGTACGCACCAATGAGAAAACCTGATCTATGCACATGTGTACTTAGTCACATGATCAAACCTTGATAACAACATTGTGACATCACAGTGCATCCTGTTTATGTAACCATGACTACTTGAAGCATGTAATTATATTCAAATGTGCATAAATGGTTAAAATACATATAAAATTCATATAAAATGCATAGCCAGAACAGCAACTCACCATCAGTGCTGGAGATGCATACTGTAGATGTTGCAAAGTGTGCCTATAAATGAATACCTTAATGTAAATGGTCCTGGAAAGCGTGCACACTGTCCGGGGAACAGCAATCAGGGTAGGACGGGCAGTAAATCATAAATCCCATAATGGCAGCGCGTCCGTTGGATCTAAACACTTCCCCAACCTGTTGTGAATGTAGGGCGGGTGATTCTCACTCAATGCGCGCCGTGGAGCGTAACCGCGCATGCGCAGTGTGTCACTGACAACCCGAACGCGTCCCTGACTACTGCAGCAGAGGGTGCGCGTGTATCTGTGCTAATGCGCATGCGCAACGCTGCGCAAATAGCGCAAGCAGTATTAGAGAGCTTAAGACTGTTACTCAAACAGCGTAATGGCCAGAACTGAGAAGGAAACATGGGCACAATAAAGATGGCAGTAGCATACTAAGCACGGATAGTGGCAATGTCAGAAACACAGTGATCAAAGGTTAGACACTTAAAATGCATGAGTTAACCTGAAAACAGGCCCATAATAAAATCAAAAAATCGAAATCATAAGACTAATGTCTATAACATAGATAACTGTATTCCAGAAGGAACATGCTAATTCTTAGCATATATGTAGCCCTATCTGGTGGAGTGTTGGTGTAATAACAGTAATCTATATGTTAGACTGCCAAAAAACGTGATATATACATGTGCGTCTACTATGAAGTGGCATGTCTAATGCCTGTAGTACCAACAGTGGTGGTGTATCCACATGCAAACGATAGTAGACTGTGAGTTGTTTAAAAGATGGACACCGAGTGTGGCTACACACCCAAAAGTGAATAAAGTGAATAAAACATGCATGAAAAAAGGAGGGGGGGAATGGAGGAAAATGCCTTTATGAATGTTCTGGATAAAGAAACTGTCACACAAAATAAGACCAAGAGAGTAAGTTATCATAATATCACGAGAGAAGAAAAATCAGCGATTGACGCATTGAGAAACAACAAAGAGATCATTATCCAAGCTGTGGACAAAGGGGGTGGCATTGTGTTACTCAAATATGTGGAGTATAAAAAGGAAATAGAGAATCAACTATCCGTTTCATCCACATATAGATGCTTACCAGCGGATCCTACGGTGGAGTATAAAAAGGAGGTGGATTCGATCATACAGATGGGGGTTTTGAACAACTGGATCTCTGAGGAAACGGGCAGATTCCTGTCACAACCCTTTCCACGAATGCCCATCCTAACACCTTGCCTAAAATACACAAATCGGCCACAAAACCACCAGGAAGACCTATTATTTCTGAAAGAGGATCGCTATGCCACCCATTATCTCAGTTTATTGATTATTTTCCTCAAGCCCATGGTTATGAGTATGAGCTCCTATGTCAAGGACACAACGGATTTTATTTTACAGCTTGACGACATCAGACTGGAAAATATGGATTACATTTTGGTCACTCTTGACGTGAGTAGTCTCTATACCAATATCCCCCATCAAGAGGGGCTTGAAGCGGTCAGATCGAAGTTCGGGACCTTTGCAGCACATGCAGGTCCACCGGTGGAATTCCTTATGTTACTCATGGAAATCATTCTCAACAAAAACTATTTCCGATTCGAAAGAAGTGTCTATTTGCAATTAAGCGGGACCGCGATGGGGTCCAATATGGCCCTGGCGTATGCAAACCTATTCATGGATGTATATGAGCATACACACATCCTACATGATGCCCCACACGCGGTATGTATTAAAAAATATCTAAGATATATAGACGACGTCTTCCTTATATGGGATGGTTCAGAGACTGCATTGTTAGAATTCATAGAACACATGAATCATATTCCATCTACCATCAGATTCACAGCACAGTTCAGTTATTCTGAGATTTCCTTTCTGGATACCATCGTGTACAAGTCGGGTGAAGGCCTGGCCACTAGGCTTTATCACAAGGATACAGACAGGAACACGCTACTGTATGCCACTAGCCACCACCCTGCACCGCTCAAGAGGGGTCTCCCTTCTCACAGTTACTCAGAGTAAAAAGAATAACGTCTAATCCGGATGAATTAGAACTAGCTCTCTCAGACATGGCGGCACGCTTCCGGGACAGGGGTTATGACCACAAGGACATCAGTGAAGCCCTGATCAAAGTAAGGAGCATCGACAGGCAATCTCTGCTGTGACCGATTACGAATAAACCTACGGAACGACGTTGCCACTTCATCAGCACTTACTGTACGGCGTCCAACCGCATCAAGCGCAGTATACACAAGAACTGGCATATCTTAGCGAATGACAACAAGATTGGCAAAATCTGTAAAGATCCACCGCTGTTCTGCTACAAGCGAGGACGCAATTTGGGAGATATGTTGACACAAGCGGACCCAGTGGATAAGTATGGACACTCTAAAACCTAGCTCAAAAGAAAACCAGGTTTATACAGATGCCATGGTTGCACCAATTGCAGTTTCATGCAAACTGATGCAAGTTATACCCACCCAAACAGTGGGGTACCGATCAAGATCAAGAATTTCCTAAACTGTGAGTCTCGTTTTGTCGTATATATGATCACGTGCCCTTGTGGGCTGTGTTACGTGGGGAAAACTACACGGATGCTGAAGGAGAGAATAGCCATCCATCGCTCCACGGTTAGGAAAGCATTGAACAGCAAGGACGAACAGAGTGAGCTTAAATATCTGCCGGTTGCCAGACATTTTAAAGAACTACGGCACTCACTAGCCACAATGCGATGTATGCCTATATTACAAGTACAGCCACCACCCAGAGGGGGAGACAGGAACAAGTTGCTTCTGCAACAAGAGGCAAGACTAATATACGAGCTCAAGACCATCTCTCCTTACGGACTAAATGAAGATCTGAAATTAGGCTGTTTTCTGTAAAAATTATATACGATTTTTGTAGTGTGAATATTTTTGGATACATTGATTGTTCATTTGTTCCATTGTTACACTATTTCATTGTGCTCTGTACCCTTTACGCATTTTCCTCCATTCCCCCCTTTCCCCCCCCCCCTCCTTTTTTCATGCATGTTTTATTCACTTTATTCACTTTTGGGTGTGTAGCCACACTCGGTGTCCATCTTTTAAACAACTCACAGTCTACTATCGTTTGCATGTGGATACACCACCACTGTTGGTACTACAGGCATTAGACATGCCACTTCATAGTAGACGCACATGTATATATCACGTTTTTTGGCAGTCTAACATATAGATTACGGTTATTACACCAACACTCCACCAGATAGGGCTACATATATGCTAAGAATTAGCATGTTCCTTCTGGAATACAGTTATCTATGTTATAGACATTAGTCTTATGATTTCGATTTTTTTATTTTATTATGGGCCTGTTTTCAGGTTCACTCATGCATTTTAAGTGTCTAACCTTTGATCACTGTGTTTCTGACATTGCCACTATCCGTGCTTAGTATGCTACTGCCATCTTTATTGTGCCCATGTTTCCTTCTCAGTTCTGGCCATTACACTGTTTGAGTAACAGTCTTATGCTCTATAATACTGCTTGCGCTATTTGCGCAGTGTTGCGCATGCGCATTAGCACAGATACATGCGCACCCTCTGCTGCAGTAGTCAGGGACACGTTCGGGTTGTCAGTGACACACTGCGCATGCGCGGTTACGCTCCACGGCGCGCATTGAGTGAGAATCACCCGCCCTATATTCACAACAGGTTGGGGAAGTGTTTAGATCCAACGGACGCGCTGCCATTATGGGATTTATGATTTACTGCCCGTCCTACCCTGATTGCTGTTCCCCGGACAGTGTGCACGCTTTCCAGGACCATTTACATTAAGGTATTCATTTATAGGCACACTTTGCAACATCTACAGTATGCATCTCCAGCACTGATGGTGAGTTGCTGTTCTGGCTATGCATTTTATATGTATTTTATATGTATTTTAACCATTTATGCACATTTGAATATAATTACATGCTTCAAGTAGTCATGGTTACATAAACAGGATGCACTGTGATGTCACAATGTTGTTATCAAGGTTTGATCATGTGACTAAGTACACATGTGCATAGATCAGGTTTTCTCATTGGTGCGTACCAGTGTCAGTATGTTGGATTGGCTGTTTAGAAATGTGGGTTGTATCTGGGATTACAATTTGGATTTCATGATTGCTTTCAGGTGATTTTTAGTATGTGTTAAGGGGTATATATGGGTGCTTGTGTTAGTCTGTAGTTGCACTGCCCTGAGGAAGGTCCCGTTGGGAGGACCGAAACGTTGGCGGCCTTGTGTTACTGAATATACTTTTTTGATACCATACCTGCAGTGTGCTGTCTCTTATTGGCTATCAGGATCCCCTGGTTTCCATATGTCTACATACTCTCTATGGGACAAGCATCTGCCTCCTGCAACAAAACCGTGAGTGCTAATCTCCATACCTGACTATATATATATATATATATATATATATATATATATATATATATATATATATATATATATATATATAAATATAATGTGGTAATGTTTGAGGTTTCTCAGAGCTTGTTGGGACTCTGTGTGTTTATTACCTTTTTTTCAACTTAAAATTTTTATTGAGTTTTCATAAAGTCAAGCAAACAACTTAAATCTGACGCAGCAGTGTTTAACAATAACTCAATGCCTAATTAAATGGCAGAAAACCTAACATAAAACAAAGGGTGCTATGCACTAAGCAGTGATAACTGCTTTTAAGAATGCAAAGTGGCTTTTATTTTAAGGCGGATACAGCCTGCTGCGTGATTCACTAAGCAGTGATAACAGCACTTTATCAGCCTTAAAATGCATTTTTTCAGCCTTTCGAGCAAAACACGTCCAATCAGGCAAAAAACAGCAAATATGATGGTTTTTGCCAGTCAGCGGGATTCTCAAAGCGGTGATAACTCAATCATGCTTTAAAAGCATGCCAGAAAAACGAGCCAGCTAAGGCAGGCACAAAAGAAGCTGGAGATATACAAAACATGTTTGTTTACCTTTTTTCTGGCACACCATTCATACAACAGGCCGGTGTGTGTCCTCGGTAATCCCCGCGGGTGTCAGTGAGCCCTCGGGTGATCCCTGCGGGTGTCCAGGGGTCCCAGCTGGCCTGCGGTACCAATGGTGTGCCCCCAAAAAATAAACTATACTTTTTAATAAATACACCCGCCTCCCCCACACCCGCTAACACATACAATAGAGTAATGGGCAAAATTACTATTATCCAGATATGGATAATAGTGCATTTGCCCATTTAAAATACAACATTAAGCAGCATAAATAAAGTAAATAAATCTTGCACTCACCCCTGCACGCTGCCACGATGAATGCTGTCCTCAACCTCATCACCTTCCATGTCCTCCGTTGCTACAAACAATACAGAATAATAAAAAAATACAATCTAATGTCTCCTAACCCCTTAATCACCTTAGTGGTTAGTAACCGCTAGAGTAATTAAGGGGTTTACCCACCCTGCTCCACTACCCAACCAGTAGGCCTTACCACCCATCCTTGGGGACAATACCCCCTTCACCCATCCCCACTACCCACAATTTAAAAAATACACACAACCGTCTCTCTACCCACCTCCTGTGCCTCCAATACACCATTACAATATTTAATAAACAATACACAACCAACCCACCCTGTGACCCCACATAAAACAAATATTGTTTTATTTTTCCCACACGATTACTACCCTAGGCCGGGGCGGGTCCCCAGGTTGTCCAGATGGGTGTCCACAGGCCCCACAGTACATCCTGTTGGGTACCCACTGGTGTCTGGGGGCCTCCGGGTTGTCCCCGCTAGGCTCTGTGGCATCCAGGTTGTCCCCGTGGGTCCCCAGAGGCCCCAATGGGCTCCACGGGTGGCCCCCATGGGTTTCTGGGGGTCCATGGGTTATCCCCATGGGTGTCTGTTATGGTTGTATGTATGGATGTATGGTTGTTTTTGCCAATACTTGTTTTTATGTATTTTAAAGGTATTTTGCTTGTTTGTTTAGAAATGTTTGGCCAATGTAATTTTTATTTTTATTTAGTAAGATGTATTTTTTTGTTGTAATTTAAATAGTTTTTTTCAGGGGGGTGCTTGCTTTTTAATAGTGGCATCTTTTTTGTAGTTGGATTTTATCAAATGGTGTTCACTTTGAGCTTTCATTTATTTATAAATGATTTTGTTGGGGTGTTTTAGTTGTGATTTATGGTTTTTATTTTTCATTGGATTAATTTATTGTTGGTAATGTAGTTCTCTTTTCTTCTTGATTTGTTTTAATTTTCTGATTATTTGGATTGCATAGGAGATTGTTTGTGATTGTTTATTGTATTTTGACCGTTGACTGGCATAGTGTTAAATGATGCACAGATTATATGGGCATCATGTACCCACTGTGCCATTCAATTTATTGCATTTGTTATCTATTTAATTGGATCTGTCCTGTATTTTATTTTGCTATGTGGAGTGTTTTATTATGATATTTGCTGTGTTTGATTTTGATATGTCCTGTATTTGATTTTGATATATGCTGTGTTTGATTTTGGCTATGTGCTGTGTTTGAATTTTATATGTGCTGTGTTTGATTTGGCTATGTAATGTTTTTTAATTGTACCTTTTTTAATCCTTCACCATTTCTTGGTATATTGTAAAATCATGTCCGTATTATATGGGCATGATGTACCCTCTGTACCAATGAATGGGGGAAGGGTTTGGGTGGTTGCCTGAGGAGGGTGGCTAGACCTCCTGGATAGTTAGTGGCAGAGGGTGGGTTAACCCCTTAATTACTTTTGCGGTTATTAACTGATAAGGTGATTAGGGGCTAAGGGACATTAGATTGTATTTTGCTATCAGGGACCTGCAGTAAGCTGATGAGGGTGCCTTTCATAATGCTAGGGGTAAGCTGAATAGTTTTATTTACTTTATTTATGCTGGCTAATGTTGTGTTTATTAAAGGATAATAGTTATTTTGCCCATTACTGTACTGTATGTGTTTAGGGGGGGGGGGGGAAGCTGTATTGATTTAAATGTAGGACATGTTTTATTTTTTTTAAATACAGGATTTGTACCGCAGGCCTGGGGTCCACCCGAGGACACCCAGACACCCACAGGTACCACCTGAAGACCCATGGGGGACACTCGCATGGAAGAACTGGGGGCCCCACAGCAGTGGGGGACCCACAGGGACCACCTGAGTGCCCCCCAGATCCCCGTGGGAACCACCTGATTGAGGGCCTCCAGAACCCTGTGGATACCACCTGAGGGCCCGTAGACACCCGCAGGGACCACCCATGGACGCCATTGGGGCCTGTGGGGACCCACAGGGACCACCTGGTGGCTACGGAGCCTATTGGGAACAACCCGGAGGATCCCAGACACCCATGTGTACCCCCGAGGTGCACTTTGCGGCCTGCAGACACCCATAAGGACCAGCCAGGGACCCCCACTGGCCTGGGTATTAATCGTGTATGTAAAATAAATAAATATTTTTTTTTATGTGGGGGCACAGGGTGGGTGGGTTATGTATTGTTTATTTAATATTGTAATGGTTTATTTGGGGCCTAAGAGGTGGGTAGTGAGTCTGTTGTGTGTATTTTTTTTATTGAGGGTAGCAGGGTTAAGTGAAGGGGGTATTGTCCCCAAGGATTGGTGGTTAGGCCTACCGGGTGGGTAGTGGGGGAGGGGTAGTGGGACAGGGTGGGTTACCCATTGATTACTGTAGCAGTTATTAACTGCTAAGGTGATAAAGGGGTTAGGGGACATTAAATTGTATTTTTTTATTGTTCTGTATTGTTTATAGCAACGGAGGACATGGACGGTGATGAGGATGAGCCGGCCTTCATTGTGGCAGCCTGGCAGGGGTGAGTGCAAGATTTATTTACTTTATTTATGCTATTTAATATTGTTTTTTATCTGGTTAATAGTTTTTTTTATTATTGTACTGTATGTGTTAGGGAGCAGGGGGGTGGGGGTGGAGGGGTTGTATTTATTTAAAAGTATTTATTTATGGGGTTTTTTGCGCACAGGATTGGTAATGCAGACAAGCTGGGACCCCCGCACCCCTGCGGGGACCACCCGAGGGCCACCGCCAGCCTATAGTATAATTCCTGTGCATAAAAAAAAAGATATTTTATGTATGTTAGGGGGGTATAAGGGTTGTTGGGGGCACAGGGGGTGGTATGTTGTGTATTGCAATGTTTATTGGGGGCAATTGTCCCCAATAAACATGCTATTGTGCCTTAATACCTTCATTGTCTTAGCGGATAGCCGCTAAGGTAATGAAACTGCTTTAATGTATTTTTTTTTTTAAATAGTGTGTGCGAGCAGGGGATCTCCTGAGTTGAACCGCTTTGGTTTCTGGCTCAGGGATCACTTGCTTCCCGAGTTACAGGCATCGGATGCCAGTGTTGCCGTCATTTTTAAAGCGTCCACGTCACGTGACATGTGACATGTAGTTAATGGAGGAGATACCGGCACCCCATGGCTGGGCCTGTAACTCGGGATGCAAGGGGTCCCCGTGGCTGAAATCAATGTGGTTCATCTCGGGAGACCCCCTGCTCCCACACAATATTAATAAAAATTATATTAAAGCAACTTCATTACCATAGCAGATAGCCTCTAAGTCAATTAATTATTTTTTATTGTGATATGTTTTGATACAAGTGTAGAAGAGCAGGGGGTCTACTGAGCTGAACCGCATTGGTTTCAGCCTCGGGGACCCCTTACTTCAGGATATACAGGCCCCATTATGGGGTTAAACTTGACAAGTTTAAGCGCGATAGCAGGGGGAAAAAAACAGCTTGTGCGATAGGGCATGTTTTTGCTCAGCCGGAACAAAATGCCCTGAACTTTTTATCGGCTGACCAAAATTTTTCCAATCGGGGGCAAAAATGCACTGCTTAGTGCATAGCCTCCATAGAATACCACATTGGGAGGGTAAGATAGGGATGGAGGAGTGGTTGAAGTGGTTGGGTGTGGAGTAGCAGAGGTCTTGTCTGTGTTATAACTCTGTGTCACAGAGTTTAGATATTCCTTTAGTTTTTTACGTGAAATCTTGCATCGTTACCTTTCATACAGTATTTTGACATTGTAGCTGTGTGGTTTGGGCTGCATTAAATAATCCTTAAATGAGCATCAATTTCTCCTGATTTATTAAGAAGTATCTGGATTCAAAAGATGGAGCTCATACAGGAACAACAGCGTATTCATGCTTTTGTTAATAAAATATTTTTCCTAGATGTTTCTCTTACAGATCTTGTGTTTTAATAGTTATAACAGCAATACATACTGTAGTTACTATGGTTACAATACATTTCAATACATCAAGTTCAAAATGTTGTTCTTTTTAACATAATGAAAGGCTAAACAGGGTTTGAATTAATAGCTTGATTTATATTTTAACCTGCTCTGAGATTTGCATATCCTTTAAAAGAATATCCAAGCACTTTTTAAACAACTCCACTATTTATGCTACACAGGAAAACCTCCACTTTAATGTCAATATCCCTATATGCACCCCCCCCCCCCCCGCTGCATTTTATAGCAGATACTTTGTATTCCCTATATTGTAGTGTAAACATGTTACCCAATATTACACTTATAGTTAGGGGTAAAACTAAGGTTACAAGATCTCTGTTTGTCCAGACAGAGCAATCCTACTTTGGTTAATGTTTCCTTATAAACAATACATTTTAATGTATGTGTATTTCCTTTATCAAAGCCTCGAATACCTGTGATAGCAACATTTGCAAAAATGGCAAGTAGCCACCGGCATGATGATCATCTCTCTGAAAACTAGGAAATGGCGTGGCATGTAAAAAAAAAATTTTTTTGCCATTATGCGACAATCTTGCGAGACAACCAATTTCTCAAGCGGCCTAATTCAATGGTCAATTTATTGTAATCTTTTTCTGTGATGTAGAGAGTGAGTGAAAGACAGATAGAGCTAGGCATTTTGAGGATTTGGAATTGCTAGAGTTGTTGTGAATTTTGATAGGCTTGTCTTCTGTTGTTTTGTTTGCTTTACATTTTTTTGTCTTGTGAGTTTAAAAGTTTTTTGAGTCTGTCATTTAATTTATTTCTCTGTTATTTGTGAGTGGTTGAGGTATGGACAGAAGGCATGGGAGTCAGAGGAGAGCTGGTGGGGTGACTGGTGCGGGGAGTGGTGGTGCTGAGGTGAGTGATGTTTGTGTGAGTAGGTGTGGGAATGCACGTGGGAGTCAGGGGAGTGATGGTGGGGTGACTAGTGGGGTGAGTGGTGGTAGTGCGGTGAGTGGTGTTTGGGTGAGTAGGTGTGGGAGTGCACGTGGGAGTAAGGGGAGTGATAATGGGGTGACTGGTGGGGTGAGTGGTGGTGGTGGGAAGAGTGTGAGACTCCTGCAGTATCTTCCATTGGAAGCAGGGGAGTTCAGTCAGCAGCAGAAGAGCTGAGTGGTTGCATCTGGGCATAAGAAGCATATAGCAACTAAATGAAATATATGTTTCAATAATGAGGAGAACAAAGTCCTTGTGACTGGTATTTTGGAGCATTATGACCGGCTGTATGGGCACATAGTAGGTAAGAAAATCATTTGCAATGACTGTCCCAATTATTATTGCCATCTATTAGCTAACATTTCTGAATTCACATAGAACTGACATTTACATATAAATGTCATTGTTTATGTATACACATGCTATCATTGGGTGTTGGCAACCAGGTTACAAATAGAGGAATTGTGCAATTGTATGTAAATATTATATATCCTGATATACATAATTTGCTAAATACAGTATGCCTCTAAATGTTGATAAACTTAATGTGCCAAAGATACTCATTGGCAAACTGTAAGGGTTCCAGGTTATTGGCAGCCTGCTTTATTGACTGTACCTGTTCCGGGGCTTAAATAGCAGCCATTGACTCCAGTCCCCGCCTGAGCATTTTAAGCATTTAGCTGTGTTCCTGGCCACCCTGGGCTCTAGTTCCTGAGCTTTCTACTTCCTGTGCCTTCCCCATTCCTGAGCTTTCCGTGTGACTTGCCAATTACTGTGGCATGCCTATCCATGTGGCTTCCCCATTCCTGAGCCTTCCATGTGGCTTGCCTATTGCTGTGGCGTGCCTATCCCTGTGGCTTCCCTGTTCGTTGGATTTCCCTGTTGCTGACCCCAGACCATGACCCCGACCTTGCTGCCTGCTATGACCCTTTGCCTGTTGCCTGGATTATGTACCACTGCTACCAGCCCTGACCTCTGCCTGCTTACCAACTACGGAAACTCTTACAGGACTCTGTCCCTGGGCTCTGGTTGATTTATTTGCATCCCTACCTCAGCCCTGCTGGTCCGCTTCCTGATTGGTAACACGCATCGTTGCATAATTCTCGGGCCACATATGGACCCTGCTGAGGTGCTGTCCCTCCAGTGCCAAATCCTGGACAGGCACTCCGCCCTCCTGAATACGTGGGACAGTGTAATTGCTTCTATCATCTCAAGCTTGCAAATTCTTGACAACCATACTCTTCTTGCAACACCGGCTGATTCTTTGTCGGCACCTACCCCTCTGCTTCAGCAAGCTAATCTTGCATTCCAGAAGCCAAAAGATGAATTCTCCACCGCTACTGTTTCAAGGTCAAGTACACCTCTCACTGTTTCCTCTGCTATAAGTACTGTAACCCTTAATGGTTCTAAGACTCCTGATTAAATGTTTAATGTCCCTATTACTGAATCTAAGGATCCTGTTTCAAAGTCAAGTCCCACTTTTTCTCACTACCCTGCAGTACCTGCTGTAACTTTTGCTAGTTATAAGGCCTTAGATTTAAAAGCAGGATCCTCTTTTTCTGATTCTCCAGCAGTATCTGCTGTAACTTTTACTAGTTATAAGGCCTCTGATTTTATAGCACGTTTCTCTTTCTCTGACTCTCCTGTAGTGTGTGATATACCTATCATTAATGCGTTAACTCCTGCTTTAAAATCAATTTTCTCTGATTCGCCTGTAATGTGTGAGATTCCTATGACCTTCTATGGCTATTGCCATAAATTTTCCCATAGTATCTGGTATACCCACTGTGGATTCTAGACACCCACTTCAGTGACGAGCAGACCTTTCACCAATGTCCCCTCATGGTTAAATATACCTAGTTCTGATTTTTTCATGACAATTACCCATACTGCTTGTTTCCATGCAATGTTGGATAAACACATCTTTGTTTCTAAGGTTCTTGCCATAAACTTCTCCACAGGATCTGGTAAACCTATTGTTGATCCTCTGACTCCCACTTCTGAGACAAGCGTAACTTTTTCTGATTCATTTGCAGTACTTAGTCTAGCCCTTGCTGATTCTCAAACACACACTTCAGAGACCAGCGTATATTTTCCTGCTCTCTCTCTGCAGTTACTAGTATAACCACTGTGGATTTCAAGACAACCATTTCAGAGACCAGTGTATCTCTCTCTGATTTCTGTGTAACACCTAGGGTTATCACTGTTGCTTCCAGACATCCATTTCAGGGACAAACATATTCTTCACTGAATGTTCTGCAGGTCCTTTTATAACCGTGGATGACTCTAAAATTACCACAGGAAAGCATAGTTTTCCTCTCACTATTCTCCTTATAGTACCTCATGTAACCTTTGTGCCTGGGATTCCTACTTCAAAGACTGAAGCACTCCTCTTGGACTTACTTGCCTTGCCTGATGTGCTTGCAGCCTGCTTCTTGTGCTCCCACTGTGGGCACGTCCATGCTTCTCCCTACATGCTCTTCGGTGTCTACCACTTCCTCTGCGGATTCTGGGGGTCCCATGTCCAAAACAAATTTACATGCTGATCAAAGGGATCTAGTTGTTCAACCGGAACTTTTGACTTATATTTCTGACTCTCGTCATGAACTGGTGTCTGTGTGGGTGCAAACTGCTGAGCAGCAACTCTTGGCCATTGTATTGATGATGCCTTTTGTGTTTCCTGGACTTCCCTATGATACAGCCTGCATATCAAAACTTGCAGTACCACTGCTTTCTGTCTCAGAGATGGTACACGCTAAGGAATGGTCTTGCCTCAAATCTATTACCCATCCAAGATGTTTCCGCAATAATTCCAGGTTGCCAAGATCTTTGTTCAAGCCAGGTCCTGAACACCCGGAGGTAACTCCTGAAGGGGGGCTACTGTAAAGGTTCCAGCCTAGGCTTTGGCTGGAACCCGCCCTTACCTGGCTACTGTGGACATTTTGGTTGCTGGCAGCCTGCTTTATTGGCTGTGGAACAGGGGAAAACCCGGGCGCTCCCTTCAAAATGTGTGACCGGGGAAATATAACAAGATGTTTACAAAATTAAAACATAAACAAAGGTCCCCTCAGTTTCGTCGTCTCGTCCTATGGCTCTGACCCAAATAGGATCTATCCAGGATCCTTATTGGTACAGGGATACAGAAAGAAAGGGGGAGCACAGGTTGAGGAATTTGGGGTGTGTTTGGTTTCTAATAGATGGAGGTGGGTGTAATAAAAATATATAAAAACACTTACACGGCCTTGTGTAAATGCTATCACAGCAAGGTGTCTTTGCGGTTTTCTTTTCTTTATCTTAGCTGTAATGGTTTTTTCTCCTTTTCAGGTCCGGATCCTTTCCTGGTTTTCGCCGGCAACTTTCAGTTAGGATGTCCCCCTCAGAGTAAACAGATGTAGAAACAAATGTTTAAGGGAAAATACATGTGATATTAATAAATCTCAGTCTGTGATAAATAAAAAGCAGAAAAAACTGCAATCACTCACACGGGCAAGTGTGAGTGCAATCCTAGGGGAAAGTATCTTTTCTTTCTTATAGGATCTACATGTTTTGTGACATGCAGGAATGGTGGGGGTGTAATATAAAATATAGATAAAAATATAAAGTATTTATTTATTTATAAAATATTTTACCAGGAAGTAATACATTGAGAGTTACCTCTCGTTTTCAAGTATGTCCTGGGCACAGAGTAAAACAAATAATACATGGTTACAAATACAGTTACATAAATGAACAAGGTATACATTTATATACAAGACATTGCATGCACAGTTAAAGAAAATATATATTATGAGCGTATGAAACAGTTACAGACCAGATTAAAGTGTGAGACAGCCTTAGATTTGAAAGAACTTAAGCTGGTGGTGGATATGAGAGTCTCTGGTAGGTTGTTCCAGTTTTGGGGTGCACGGAAGGAGAAGGAGGAACGTCCGGATACTTTGTTGAGTCTTGGGACCATGAATAGTCTTTTGGAGTCTGATCTCAGGTGATAGGTACTGCATGTGGTAGGGGTGAGGAGCTCGTGTGAGCAAGTGCACATAAAGATATCTTTAAGTTCTTCCTGGGATGATAGTACTAACTTCCAAGTGTAGGAAGAATAGCAAAAAGCCCATCCTTGATGGTGGTGCAAAGCAGAGCAGAGTCTTAGTCAGAATAGACTACAAGTAATTTTATTAGACCATGTAAAACACTAAAAATACACTACATAAAAAATATATATAGACAAAGAAAAAATATAGAAAAAATACAGCCCGTCTTTAGGATATTGATCGTGGGTCGTGTGGTACGCAGCTAACTGGATCAGTGTCCGGGTATAGTGCTGCAATCCTGTAGATCCACTCCTTGATGGTGCCTGTGTTAGTACAAAATTGCTTAGTGGTGAGAGCAATGCTTTTCGCCCCTTTTGTAGCCACCAGTATTTGAACAAAAATTTGAACAAACATTTGAACTCTTGCCTGGGAAATTCTGGGGCAGTCTCACAGTAAATGCCTCAAAATGCCTCAGCTTTTATGTGAGATTCTTAATGGCCCATAGGATTAACACAGCCGGGGTCCCTGCAGTCCCATTCAGTTTAAATGGGGTTGCAGGGACTCCCCGCTGTGTTAATCCGATGGCCATTAATAATCTCACAAAAATGGTTAGGCAATGTTGAAACATATTGAGACATTTACTGTGACACTGCCCGAGAATCTCCTAGAATTTCCCAGGTAAGTGTTCTAATATGGGTGGCTGCACCTGTAGGTCACCACAAAAACTAGAACTGGAGAATAGAAAGAATGTATAATATAAGAAACCAGTGTCCGAACCAAAGACCTGAGGAACAAAATAGAGACCAGAAGAAGACAGGAAATGGAGACCGACGGAGGCCACAACCACAACCCCCATTTGAAAAACTATGTGTATTGTCTAGTGTTAAGTCTTAAATGTGATTGTAATGTAAAAATATATATATATATTGCGCAATATATAATGTTGAATAAATAAATATATTTGTGATATAGAAATGAGTATATAAGTCTACAAAATATATACTAATAAATATGTGCTTATAGCACCACCAGCTTGAGAAAGGTCCTACTGGGGGACCGAAACGTCGGTTTATGTGTCTTTTTCAATACAAAAACTTGTGATCAAACTTACCAGAGGTCTGTCTCCTGATCTCGTGCTTCAAACAGTATCGTATGGTTTATTATTGCTTTATGGGACAAGAACCCAATTTTTTCTACTTGCAAGAGGAGTGCCGGCTATATATATATATATATATATATATATATATATATATATATATATATATATATATATATATATATATATATATTTATATATATATATATATATATATATATATATATATATATTGTGGTGCCATCGCAGTCCTCTAGGGGCTGAATGGGGCATCTATTGGACTTTTTCACCACAGAGAAAGTTAATCCTCTCTGGCATGGCTGTTCACCTGCTAGCTAATTAATCAGGAAGTGCCTTAAGAGTATGGAAGCAGCAAGGCACTGAGAGACAGTTTTCCCCAGAGAAGGGGGGGAGACAGAGGAGCTTCCCAGCTAATGGCGGCTGGCTATAGAAGCGTGAGAGACACTGCTGAGAGAGCTGTGCTGAAGCAGTGATGGCTGGTTACAGAGGAACACAGGAGTTTCCCTGAGCTCCCGTGGGGTTGAATCCCAAAGAGAAGAAGGAAGGACGATAGACTGTGCTGAAGCAGGAACATCGCCAGATGGACTAAGATAAGCAAAACCCTTTCTGTTGTTTACAAAGACTGTGCTGTCACAGTATTGCCTATGCCAGGGCATGTTTAGGGCTGACACGCCTAGTCATGACAGAGGCTGCCGCTACCGCCATGTGCAGAGAGCCGAGCGAATCAAAGAAGACAAGTCCTGACTGGAAACTGTACTATGAGATGTCCCAGAAAGGCGTTCAAAACTTCATCACAGAGTTAGAAGTTTCTCAGCAAGAGGCTCGCATGCTCAAAACAGACCTGGCACTCTAATGCCGGGAGGTCTGTGAATTGAAGGATGCTGAGGAAGAGATCCTTATTCGTTTGGAAAGGGTAAAAAGAGCAAATACATATCTGGGACAGAAAAATTTAGACTTGACTGATCAGGGGCTCTATGCAGTAAGCGCAGAAAAAGTCCTCTCGCCAAGTGTTCCTTATCGGCATGATGTTGCCGATTTTCTCTCGCCGTATGCAATAAGTGCCGAATCCCTTCCGAATCAAGCCGAAAACATTTGTTCCCAGTCTGGCGATGATTTGCCGATCACACACAGGTGTATCGGCGTGCATGGCGAGGTGGTGTTAGGTTCGCCAATGAAACTTCTTGCTGAATCTGCCGAAGCAAGCATGTTTTTGATTGAGCGGCCCATTTAAAGGCAGCGTGTATTTTTATTCATTCTCTGTGTTGTTGGGAGAGAGAGACACACAGAGCTGGGTGATTTGCATATTTCATATTGACAGAGAGAGTTGCTGTGTATTGTGATAGGTTTGTCCTGTGTGGTTTTGATAACATCTTTGTGTTGTTTTCTGTTTGTAAGTGTTCAGTGCGAATGTGTTTAAATTTATTTTCTGTTTTTTTGTGAGTGCTATAGGTATGGCCGAAAGGCGTGGGAGGAGTGATGCTGGTGTGAGTGGTACTGGTAGTCGTGTGAGTACGCGTCTGAGTGAAAGTAGGATTCAGGGGAGTGCTGTTGCTGCGAGTGCGACTGGTGTTGCTGGGAGTGCGAGTGGTGTTGCTGTGAGTGCGAGTGCTGGTGGTGGCTCTGTTGCTGGTGCTGCTGGGGTGTCTGTTGCTGGTGCTGCTGGGGTGTCTGGTGGTGGAGTGGTTGGTGGTGGGTCACTTTTGAGTCTCATCCACTGGAAGAAGGAGAGTCCAGTCAGCAGCAGCCAAGCTCTGTGGCTGCACGTGGTCGGAAGAAACGTGTGGAGCGGCCACCTAATCCTCAATTCAATGATGAGGAAAACAGAGTTCCTGTCACAGGGATTTTGGAGCACTATGACTCTCTGTATGGGCATTTAGTTGGTAAGTCAATGTTTGCATTGATTGTTCAAAGATATTTTATCCTATCTAATGTGACATGTGTTAATATCAAACTATTAATCTCTAATATCTATCAATTAAAGTTAATTGTTACACACATAATCCTTCATGCTTTATAAAACCAAAACAATCAGTCAAAAAAGTTTGCCAAAGTTCATACAATATTCATGCAAGCTTCCTTAGATTTGTATGTTTCCACGTAAATGCTCATGTGCTACACATATTCAACCTAAACCAGCATGTTTGGTATCTCTTGGAACAGGTAGCAGTTTTGTAAAATGTTCGTCTTTCTATTAATTAGTAAGGTCATATATTTTGTATGTATTTCAAGGGCGGACAAGTTCAGCCTCAAAAAAAGAAATGTGGGATTAAATAATATTGTCTGTGTATGCGTGTGGGAATCATGTCAGGGACCGCACGAATTGTCGGAAGAGATTTTGATGATATCAAGGCGAATTTAAAGAAAAAAATCCAAGCTCAACGGTTGCATGCTTCTGCAACTGGAGGTGGGCCGCCAGCACAAGCTTTAATCTTAACTCCATTGGAGGAGCGGATGCGTGAAAAATTTCTTCCTGTCGTCGTGGAGGGTTTGCCAGGGGACAGAGATATCGGAATGTATTCATCTCAATTTCCACCAGGTGACAAATGTTAATGTACTACGCGTGTCGTATGTTACAGTTCTTATCTATATTTCCGCTGCAACTTATAGTTTGTTCCAAATATAAGCATACCTACATATATTTCTGTCTCTCTCTCTCTCTCTCTCTCTCTCTCTCTCTCTCTCTCTCTCTCTCTCTCTCTCTCTCTCTCTCTCTCTCTCTCTCTCTCTCTCTCTCTCTCTCTCTCTCTCTCTCTCTCTCTCTCTCTCTCTCTCTCTCTCTCTCTCTCTCTCTCTCTCTCTCTCTCTCTCTCTCTATATATATATATACTATATATATATATATATATATATATAAATATATATATATATAAAAATAGAGAGCAGTTGGCACACTGTAAACAGATTATTCGCTGATTGCTTATCCCATATGCACATACACAGAAAGATTTTACCAGATGGACATCCAGGAAAAACGAGACAGCACACAGGCAAGGGAATCCAAAGCTATTGTATTCAAGATAAATACATAGGTACTGCATCCAACGTTTCGGTCATCAAAATGTGACCTTCCTCAGGGACGTGCAGTGTGTAAATGCTAATGTATACCCTTATATACCCACATCTATCAAACCAAAGTGATAAATAATCATGCTAACCTGTGTGTAAGACGAAAAAAATGCCACAACCATGTGTAACTATCCATTGTGGACCGCAGCCTTGTGCTGAAATGCACCACCATCTTGTTTGGGAAGTAGAATACAGTTCTGGTATACTATGGGTGCCCACAAGGCTCATTCAATCCTGTCAGGGTTTACTGCGCATGCGCGACACGAGCGCTATGCAATGTAATAGAATAGCCTCTACATTAGTGATTATCAGGTTCAACGCTATCAGAAACCCACAAAACATGTTGCTACATCTGTGCATACATCCATGGGGTTTACACAGTGGTCTTGACACACTATTTCGACTACAGCTACTCGTATGCGCCTTAAAGGGCCAGTGTACTCACAGATGAGATGCACTGCTGCCCAATATGTACTGCGCATGTGCGCAACGCTATATAAAGCCCTGTGGATGAAGTCCAAGACTGGCTCACTAAATATTACACCTTCAACTGTTTAACAGAAATGTTTATGCAAAAAGCATCTTTATAGAACTATAGGGCCACAAGTCCCACAACGGAAGTATGTATAAAAAAACACCACATAATGTTATATTTGGCATGAATTATTTATAATATTTCTATGGATTCTTAAACAAAATATGCAGGAACATGGATGTTATATATAATAAAACAATTGTATAGAGCACAAGACTATGTAGAGATTGATACTATGCACTGTAACCAATGTGCATAGAGGAAACGCATGTATGTCTATAATAAATATATACAAATATAGGACAACTCGTTTCATCAATTACTTAAAATTAACTTACACAAGCTCTATATGTCCTTACAGTTCTCACATGTATACCACAAAAAGAATCAATATATTATATATTGACTAACAGAACCCATTAAACATGCCACCGAACAACTATTAGTGCGTGTATAACCAAAAAACCACGTGGACAAAAAGTGAACATAAAGTGTCCCAATACAGAAAGAACCGATCTGCAATAAATATAATCATCACAAAAAACATCCCAAATATAAATCTTCATTAAGGCCAAATGGAGCCATAGTCCGTAGTTCAAAGATGTGTCTAGCCTCACTTTGTAATAGAAGTCTATTTCTGTCCCCCCTTCGACTGGGCACTGGGACTTGCAAAATAGGCATGCATCTGAAGGTTGCCAATGAGTGTTTTTGATCTCTAAAATGTTTGGCAACCGGAATGCATTTGAACTCCTGGTCATTTACATCTGATAACAATGCTTTGCGTATGGTTGACCTGTGAATGGCAATACGTTCTTTTAACATTCTAACTGTTTTTCCAATATAGACCAACCCGCAAGGGCATTTGATCAAATATATTACAAACTTGGACTCACAGTTAAGGAATTGTTGTATTTTAATCTTCACCCCACTGTTTGGATGGCAATATGTTGATCAAACCTGCATGTATTGACAGTTGGTACAACCTTTACATTTGTAAGAGCCCGGTTTAAGAGTTAGCCATGTATTGCTTTTGGCATTGAGGGTCCCCGCCTGAAGCAAAAGAGAGGTGGTTCTACAAAATGTTGTCCTATCTTGTCGTCCTTTGCAAGAACGTGCCAGTTCCGCTTCACACTACGTTGGATTTGTGTTGAAGCCGTACTAAATGTACTGATCACATTGAATCTGGCCTTTTGTTCCACCTTTTGATGACTGCTCCCCAGGGATTCCTCATCCAGTGTGTTAACTCTGTCCAGTGCATACTTGACATCTGTAGAGCTGTATCCCCTCTCAAGAAAACGGTTCGCCATGGACATCAGAGCTCCCTCCATTCGACTTGGATCACTTGTAATATGTTTCACCCTCAGAAGTTGGGAATAGGGTAAACCTTTTTTGAGAGGAACCGGATGGTGACACGTTGCGTGGAGTAAGGTGTTCTTGTCAGTTACCTTCTGGTATAATCGCGTAGCCAATCTATCGCCACTCTTATACACCATTGTGTTTAGGAATGATATTTCCAAATCACTGTAGCACATCGTAAATCTTATTTTGGATGTGATATGATTCAGATGTTCCAAAAAGATGTTTAATTCAGTATTGTTCCCACTCCATAAGATAAAAATGTCATTGATGTAAGTAACGTAAATACATTTGTATGTGCTGTGCATATGGGGCATCATGTAAAATATGGGTTTGCTCATAAATGTCCATATATAGATTGGCATATGAAGGTGCCATGTTGGAGCCCATGGCTGTCCCACTCAGTTGTAGATAGTATGTCCTCTCAAATCTGATTTTTTTTTTGTTTAGAATGATTTCTACAAGAAGTAGGAGAAATTCGGATGGTGGCCCACCTGTTGTAGTTCTATTCATCAATTTACTCCGAATGGCATCCAAACCCTCACAGTGTGGGATGTTCGTACAGTAGCGACATACTTTATTAAAGTAAATGCCGGCGGCATGCCGGGATCTACCCCAGCTGCCGCCAGTCAAAAACGCGCGCCGCCGCGTTTCCCCCACGCACCCCCCCTCCACATCGCGCGCCAATTACCCCCCCAAAGACACCCCGAACCCGGCTTCTACTCTCCCCCTCTGCTTCCCCGCACCCCCGCTTACCTAGATTTGAACTCCAGGGGTGTCGGGGAAGCCTGGGGAAGCCGGGGAAGCCGGGGAAGCCGGGCGCGCTTGTGACTGTGACGTCACAGTGCGCCGCCACGCGCCGCGGCTACCCGCTTCCCAGCCTCATACAGCCAGCGGCATTTGCTCGAATAAGAGCTGCCGCTGCTGTATATAGGCTCGTTATATCAAGCGTGACCAGTATTCTGTTGGATGGATCAAACGTCAAAGTATTGATACGTGCCATGAAGTCTGTTGTATCCTTGACGTATGTGGGCATGCATGCGACCAACGGCTGTAGATGGAAATCCACATATTGGGATAATGGATGGCATAATAAAGATCTAGCAGAGATTATTTGTCAGCTCGGTGGGTTGGTGACTGACTTGTGTATTTTTGGGATAATATATAAAACTGCATTTTGGGGTGCTGCTGTGTGAGAAATTTACCAGTATCTTCTGAAATCCACCCATTCACCACGCTCAATCGAATAATCGAATCAACCTCAGCTTTATAAGTCAAGGTAGGGTCTCTTGACAGACGCATGTATGTGTATTTTTCAGCATCTCCCAATTGGCGCAAGACCTCGTTCTTATATTAAAGATAGTCCAATACGACAACCCCTCCGCCCTTGTCGGCAGCTCTAATGATAATATTTTTGTTTTGCCTCAAGGTCTTAATTGCCTTCCTTTCATCCATAGTGAGGTTTTGAAAGCTAGTTTTATGAGACGTTATCATACCTCTGGTTTCTTTGCTCAACAGGTTCATACATGCAGAGATGCTGTAATTGGACACTTGCGGGTCAAATGTGCTCTTTGGTTTAAAGCTGGTGCTTATCGGGTCAGGTGTGGGGGACACTCCAGGTCTGGAAAATAAATCTTTTAATTTCAGATGGCGATTCAATTTAAAAAGATAAACTTCCCATTTGAATGTGTCCTGTTTATGGGTGGGTACAAAGCCCAATCCTTTGTGCAGGATGCTCGTCTCAGCCACTGTAAGGACATCTGAAGAAAGATTAAATATTACCGTCTCTTTGGCAGTTGTTTCGATCCCCTTCCCCTGTTGGTATTGCGTTCGGGATAACGCCTTCTTTCTGCCTCCTCGCCTGGTCTTCCTGCGACATCTGCGGTCCCCAGGGGTGGCTTTGTTCTCCCATCGGGTCCTTGGCCTAAAAAAGACGGCTCGGCCATAGCGTTGTCTGTGGTGGTGTCTGTGGCATCTGATAACTCAGTATCACTTGTATTATACCCAGATTTTATATACCCACCACGCCTTCTCCGCATTGGACTATGTGTACCTCGCTACCCTTGGACTCTGCTTTGGACTTGACTACGCTGCCTTCTCCTGCCCCTGAACCCTGGCTCTTGGACATCACTATGCTGCTCTCTCCTGCCCCTGAACTCTGGCTCTTGGACATTACCCTCCGACCTCTGGCACCCCGGACTCAGCAAGTATAACGTTAACCCTTTCTCACCAGGCCCGGCAAAGCAACTTACCACACTCCGGGCATGCCCTCACTGCTGTGGGTGCGTGTTATCCCCTTACCTAACTCAGTACTGTGGACTGGCCAGGTCTGCGGGCATACAGGCATTACAATATCGTTCTCAATGAGACTCCCCTAGGCCTCATGGGAACCTTGAGTTTCCCGCCTTGTTGGGGCAAGAGAAAGCGAAATGTCCAGGAACCCACAATACAGACAAAGTCCAGCATCAATGCGGCGTTGCTTCTCAGTGCGCGAGAGCGAAGTGACTCCCAATTGCATAGGTTCAGAAGAATCTGGGAAAGGAAATTCAAACTGACCCACCTGGTTGGGGTTAATCCTAGGGGAAACCGTGCGATGAAGTCATCTCTCTGTCCTTCTCTCCTGGAGGCGATGGTCCACCTTGATGCAGACCGCAATAAGATCCTCCAGATCAGTAGGCCGATCATGAGTTGCAAGTTCATCTTTCACAGTCACAGACAATCCCTGCCAGAAGGCAGCAGACAATGATTCTCCGTTCCAATCCGTCTCTGCGGCAATAGTCCTAAACTCGAGTGCATAACGAGAAACAGAGCAGATACCCTGAGAAATAAAGAATAGAGCAGAAGCTGCAGATACCTTTCAACCTTGTGTATCGAACACCCTGCGGAACTCCTTGGTAAAAGCTCCAATGCTTTGGGTGAGGTCGGATTCTTGCTCCCAGATGGGAGAAGCCCAGGCAAGAGCATCATCAATGAGGAGAGAGATTATGTAAGATACCTTGGAACCGGAAGAAGAAAAGCGGGAAGAATTAATCTCAAACGGAATGAAACATTGGTTAAGGAAAACCAGACACTCGTGGGAACAGAGGAGGAACATGGAGCAAAGCCGCGCCATGTAGCCTGACATTAGGGCGGGGTGGGAATGAGGGGCAGAGACCGCAGACAGACGGGGAGACCACACACGTGCTGTGGGTCAAGGCCGGAGGAACTGGAGCACACCCTGCACCAAGAGACAGAAGAGCCCAATGGGACCCACGCAGTACCCGTGCACCGCGCTTAAGTACCACCGTTAGGTTGCCTCTCTTGAGTGCCATAGGGATCAGATGGGCGAGTAAGTGTTAAGGGGCTGAAGCACAGAACGGCGAATCCTCACACATATGATCAATCAAATAATGTATCCGATTGAAGGGAGGGGCAACAAGATATAATAGCAGTGTAATGGGATGACCAAAATATCCTCAGTAAGGGAACAGCCAGACCCCCCACCTAAGCTAATATGAACATCCTTCCCTTGGTATTAGACAGGTAGACAGCTTGTAACATGCAGCAGAATCAGCAAGATGAATGTATACATTTTGAGATGAAAGTACTCATGGCAACCGGTAGTCAGCGTGCAACTGCTCCAATTCGCTGAAGGAAGTCCCAAGGGGGGAAAGTGCTAGCAATGCACTGCTCGTTGAACCATGAAAAAATGACGGGGGCTGGATCTGAAGGTAAGTAAAACCAAATACTTTATTGAGTCATCCAATAACAAAAAGCTCACAACAAAGTGAGAAAGACCTCTAACGCATTTCAGGCTTATCAGCCCTTTGTCAAAGAGAGTGGTCTCTCTCTAAACATACCGACATAAGTAGGGGAAATCCCCGTCAGGAAGGTGAAGGAAGGAGGGAAGGGAGGGGGAGAGGGGGAGAAAAAAAGGGGAAAGCATGAATGCGTCAAACAAGGATATGTTGTAACTGCCAATCAATGTTTATCCCTGATGGATGCAGGGTATTGAGCATGAATATCCAGAGCATTTCTCTCTTGTTCAATGCATTCAAATTATTCCCCTTTATGATGTGAGATGGTTCATGTTCAATAGCACTAAAAGAAACAAATCTTGAGATCACCATATTCACAGTTGGAAAAATGTTGAGAAACTGGGAATCTGAGGTCACTATTCTTAATGGATCTCAGATGCTCCATAATCCTTATTTTTAATGGATGAATGGTCCTCCCAATATAGGTTTTACCACATCCACAGTTTAACCTATAAATGACATAGCAAGTGTTGCATGTTATGAATGCTTTTATCTTATATTTGTCATTAGTCACTTTAGACTTTATACATTTTATTGGTTGAGCATACTTGCAAACACTGCAATGCCTACATTTATGAAACACTGTGGGTGATAAAAAACACAACCTTTTCATACATTTGACAGGGGACCTGAACAAGCTTGGGGAGAGATGTTTGGATAGTGTATTGGCCCTTTTAAAAATGAACTTTGGACCTCCTTGTATGAAGGGTCTTATTTCAGAATACAGTAGGAGAATATCCCAGTGTTTTGCAACAATTGCTTTAATATCATTGCTACTGTATGTTTGTTACTGTATACTGCGTGTAACGTTTGCGCTCACCACGAACAAGGTGGGTCCCCAGTACTGAGGTGGGAAAGTACAGACAATGCACCCAAAGGAGCAGGAACACGCCTGGAGGGTGGATAGTCAGCGAAGCCGGGTCTGGGTTGGAGAGATTGGGTTAGTGAGAGTACTTGCCGAGATCCAGGTGGTGGAGGCAGTGGGATGGTTGGTGTCCATGTGCCATAGTCTAGGGTTGGAGACAGGAAAGTGGTAGATTGTCCGAAAGCCGAGGTCTGGGATGGAGCGTTGCGGGTAGTCAGAGGCAAGCCGAGGTCTTTATCCAGAGGAAGTCCAATAGTCAAGCCGGGTCTTTATCCAGAGGGGGTCCTATGATCAAGCCAGGTCGGTATATAAGAAAGCAAAAGAGAAACAGCAGCAAAGCACTAGCAAGGTAGAATCAATGCAGTAGCAAGGCAAATCAGAATGCAGGAACACAAGGTCAGAAGAGTTATGCTCAGCAATGACTCTGAGCATGAGCAGGGTATAAATAGGAAGCAGGAACCAATGGAACAGGAGGCGAAGCAAAGTTGTGGCCCAAGCGGGAGCAGCGATAGGCTGCAGGAGACAAGTGACAAGGAATTAGTTGCCGCACATCTGGGGAGCAGTGCACAATGTCACATGAGCGCACCACGTGCAAGAGAAGCACGGCGCATCTGAGGGTGTGCAGCCAAGCTCCATGGCAGTCCTAGAAGAGCTACACATGCACGCGCGCTCTGTAACCAGAGCGGGGATGCGCACATGCGCCAGTGCCAGCGCGGAGGTCTGTGCAGAAACAGGTAAGGAGGGAACACGTCACAAAGGATGTGCTCCCCGATTCCTTACAGTAACCCCCTTGAGGAACGGTCTCAGGACGATTCCCATATGGCTTGTGCAGAAACCTGGCATTGAACCACCTTAACAAACCGGGAGCGTGGATTTGGTGGTGAGGTATCCAAGAGCGTTCCTCCGGTCCGATGCCTTTCCAGTGTACGAGAGATTGAAGAACTCATCTGGAGTATCCAGAATCAATTATCTCAAATTCTTCTTGACGCTGTACAATGAAAGGTGGAGGTCTAGGAGAGACGTCAGGAAACGGAGAACTTTGAAACACCGGTTTCAACAATGAGACGTGGAAGACTGACGGGATTCTCATAGACTGAGGCAGTTGCAGATGGTATGTCACAGGGTTTACTTGTTCGAGAATGGTGAATGGACCCAGGAACCTTGGAGCCAATTTCAGTGTAGGTGTCTTCAATCTTATGTTTTTTGATGAAAGCCACACTTTGTCTCCTGGCCTAAACTTGGGCACCTTGTGGCAATGGCGATCCGCCTGAGTCTTCTGTATGAGGAGAGTCTTTTGGATCAGTTTCCAAGAATTTTAAGCGAGTCAAGTCTGGAATCTGCTGCTGGGACTCCGGAAGGATTAGAAAAAATAGGAAGGCAAGCTGGATGGAACCCGTAGTTTATAAAGAAGGGTGACTCTTGAGTGTACTCATTTTTTAAGGAGTTATGGGTGAACTCAGCCCAAGGGAGTAAGTCTACCCAGTTGTCCTGTGCATCGAAGATGAAACACCTGAGGTACTGCTCTAACGATTGATTTGTCCTCTCGGGCTGCCCGTTGGTCTGTGGGTGATAGTCTGATGAAAAATGAAGAGTTATATCCAACCTCTGTGCAAAGGCCCGACAAAATTTGGACACAAACTGGGATCCACGATCGGATACTATGGAAATAGGAACGCCATGGATGCTAAAAATCTCTTTAATGAAACCGTCAGCCAAGGTAGCAGAATTAGGAAGACCCTTCAGGGGTATGAAATGTGATTGTTTCAAAAAACAATCCCCTACAACAAGTATCGTGTTCATGCCACTAGAAACAGGGAGTTCAACAATAAAGTCCATTGAAAGATGGGTCCAAGTATGATCAGGAATAGGCAAGGGACAAAGAAGGCCTGAAGGTTTGTTACGAGAGGATTTGTTGCGAGCACAGACAGAACAGGATCTGATGAACTCCTCGACATCCTTGCATATGCTAGACCAGGGGGGCGCAAACTTTTTTCCCTGCGCCCCCCTGCCGGCTGTCCCCTCACTCCCGCGCCCCCCCCAACCCCAACTTACCCTCGCACCGGCGTAATGACGTCACGTTGCCATAGCAACGTGACGTCACATGACCTCGCAGCGTCATTTTGACGCCGCGTTGCCATGGCGACGCCGGGAGGAAGCCGCCAGAGCCACGGGTAAGTATGGTTTACAGAGGCCCTGCAGCTCCCCCGGCACTTAATTTAAGTGCCTTCGGTAAGCGCGCGGGGCCTCTGTAAACCCCGCGCCCCCCGTCGGCAGTCTCGCGCCCCCCCTGGGGGTCGCGCCCCACAGATTGCGCACCGCTGTGCTAGACCACCAGAAGGTGCGTTTGATTAGATCAGAAGTCTGTTTCGCACCAGCATGACTGGCTGATTTAGAGGAGTGTCCCCTCTCAAGGATCTTTTTCCGAAACTGTGGAGCAGCATACAAATGACCCTCTGGCACCTTTAGACCCTCAGGAACATGTGATTTAGAAGCCAGAATCTTGTCTAATATGTCAAACGAATTGGCCGACAGAATGTATTGAGGAGGTAGGATGATTTCAGGTATGTCTTCTGTCTTGTCTTCCGAGACAAATTGGTGGGATAGAGCATTGGCCTTAATGTTCTTAGTTCGAGGAATATAAAAAATGATGTAATAAAATCTTGAAAAGAGCCCAGCGAGCTTGACGTGTACCGAGGCGGCGAGCCCCCTCAATATACAATACATTTTAATGATCAGTGAGGATCGAAATGGGGTTTTCAGTACCCTCCAATAACTGTCTCCATTCTTGAAGAGCCTTTTTAATGGCTAAAAGTTTGCGATTGCCCACATTATAGTTTTGTTCTGCAGGAGACAAGTGGCAAGGAATTAGTTGCCGCACAGCTGGGGAGCAGTACATGATGTCACGTGAGCGCGCCGCGCGAGAGAGAAGCGTGGTGATTCTGGGGGGCAGATCCAAGCTCCGTGGCAGACCTAGAAGAGCTATGCATGGTGTGCACTCTGTACCCAGAGCGGGGATGCGTGCATGCACCGGTGCCAGCGCGGAGGTCTGTGCATGCACCGGTGCCAGCGCGGAGGTCTGTGCAGACACAGGTAAGGAAGGAACACGTTGCAAATGTTCCCCGATTCCTTACACTGAGTAATAAAAAGGGGTGTATTGTCCCCAGAAATGATCTTTTTCTTCATCTTCCTGTTGGTGTCCAAAATATCTATCAATAAATCAGACCCCGATGTGAAAAAGGCCCCATTGAAAGCGTCCTGTATGTCGGTTGATTTGTATCCCCGTTGTAGGAATTTAGTGGCTCAATGAATGACCCTGTAGTTGAACAAATATGTTTTAGCCTTAAAATCTATCCCTTAGGGATGCCTCGGATTAGGGACCTGGGATGGCTACTATCAGTTTTCAAGAAAGCATTTCTAGAATTATTTTTTCGGAATATGTCACTCTGTATTTTGCCATAATTGTCAACAGAAAGCAATAAGTCCAGGTACTCAATAAGATGAATATTGGATGTGCATGTAAATTTTAAATTAAAGTAATTTCAATTGAGGTACTCCACGAACTCACCCAATAGGTTAGTGCCACCTTGCCAAATAAAAATAAGGTCATCTATATAACGACGGTAGATAACAATATTAGAACGATAAAGCTCCCCTGAGCAAAACATGTCTGAGTGATCCTCCGTTTGTGCAATAAATCATTTTTTAGCTCACCATCTTTTACAGCAATTTTGTTTTGTGGTGCGGTGCTTTTTGGCTTTGTGCCATTTTTCTCTTAAACCTATATTGGGAGGACCATTCATCCATTAAAAATAAGGATTATGGAGCATCTGAGGTCCATTAGGAATAGAGACCTCAGATTTCCAGTTCTCTGCATTTTTCCAACTGTGAATAGGGGGATCTCAAGATGTTTTTTGTTAGTGCTATTGAACATGTACCATCTCACATCAGAAAGGGGGATCGTTTGAATGCATTGAACAAGAGTGACATTTTCTTGATATTCATGCTCAACACCCTGCATCCTGCAGGGATAAACATTAATTGGCAGTTACAACATTTCCTTGTTTGATGCATTCATGCTTTCCCCTTTCTTTCTCGCCCTCTCCCCTCACCCATTGCCCAAACCCTCCCCTTCCCTCCTTCCTTCACCTTCCTTCCCCCCCCTTTCCCTTTCCTCCTCCAATTTCGCCTTCCCTCTGTCTTTCTCTTCTTTTTTCTTCAGTCAATTAATGAATGTTTTGTTGATTTCTTAATATACATTTCTTATTATGTATATAATGTGGGCATGATTTGCCACCATGGCAGTAAATTGGCAACCTAAAAAAAATGAACAGCACAAAAAAGACAACTATTAAATAAAGCAATCACCTAAACACAAAAATTAAATAAAAATAAGCCCTAAAAATACATAACAATTAACTATAAACAAGAAACAAAAATACAAAACAACAATAAATTACAAACAGCATTTGCCAAAAAATGCATTGCCTGTCAGTGTATTTATCTGTTGCCCAAAATTGGCATAGATAAACACATTGGCAGTCAATGGGCAACCAGAAAAAAAACAGAATAAAAAAGAAACAACAAATAAAATAACCAACCACCAAAAAATACACAATAACAAAAATCAATCAGCAAAAAACATAATAACAAAAATAAAAAATAAAAAAACACAATAACAAGAATCAAGAATCAAAAAAAGACAATAACAAGAATCAAGGATCAAAATAATACAATAACAAGAATCAAGTTGAAAAAATTGGATTCGGGATGCTCCACATGGTAAATTTCACAATACGATTGATTCCAGTACCATGTGATGGCAGACATTTTGTTTCAAGGATGTAACGTACCTCCCTTGAAGATGATGTCACATCCTTAAAAAACAAAAAGGACCCTGTCACATGGTACAGTATCCAATCGTATTGGAGTTAAGAAGCCGACGGAACAACATCCGCCTATGGATTACAATGGACAGATGAAGATACAGATGAAGATAAAGAAGAACACATGCTGTTGAGAATCATTGTGTCGAGTGTCAAGAGGTTCCTACTGTTCCTGATGGACTCTGAATCGGAGGGTGAAGACGTCAAAAGAAAGAAAAACATTGATTGTATTTTTTTTCATTGCGTTTTTTGATGCTTGTTTTTTTTAATTGTATTTCTTTTAATCTTGATTTTTGTTATTGTGTTTTTTTCATCTTGATTCTTGTTGTGGTTTTATGATTCTTGATTCTTGTTATTGTCTTTTTTTGATTCATGTTATTGTGTTTTTGATTCTTGATTTTGATTATTGTGTATTTTTGCTGATTGATTTTTGGTATTGTGTATTTTTTGGTGATTGGTTATTTTATTTGTGGAGTTTTTTGCTGGTTGGCTTTTATATTTGTATACTTTTTGCTGATTTTTTTTATTTGTTGTATATTTTTGATGCTGTATTTTTTAGGTGGTTCATTGACTGCATTAGAGGCAAATCATGCCCATATGATATGGGCATGATGTGCCTATGTGCGATTCAGTACAGGGTGGGGTGAGTAGTGGGGGAGGAGGGTTAACCCCTTAAATACTAAATTGGTTAATATCCGCTAAGGTGATTAAGGGGTTAATAGCCATTAGTTTGTTTATTACTGTACTGTTGCTGCCCATGGAGGACATGGACAACGAGGATGATGATGAGGATGGCCTTCATCCTTGCAGGGTAGGTATAACTGTTAATTACTTTATGCTGGCTGAATAATGTTTTATTTTTTTAATGGGCAAATGAGCAATTATCCAGATCTGGATAATAGTAATTTTACCAATTACTGTACTGTATGTGTTGGGGGGCAGTGGGGTTATGTGTGGTAGGGGAGTTGCCTATTCAATCCCATTGGGGTTATCATAGCTACCATTGAGGTCATATTTAACCACACTGGCAATGAATGGGTGTATTGGCTTGGAGTTTGTTTTAATGTTTATTGTAGGTAGCGGGGGTGGATGACGGTGGTACTTGGCCTGTGGTGGCTGTTTATGCATACTGGGTAGGTAGTGGGCGGGGTTAACCCCTTCACCCACCCCCGCTACCCAAAATAAAATGGGCAACAGTATTTTTTCTAAGTCTTACTCTCAAATCCCTTCTCCCCACCCTTAGGTTGGTGAGATGAGATCTGTGATAAGCTCTCTATTTCAGAGCCCTGATGAAATTATCGTGGCTACTAGAATAGTATGATCTTATCAAAATGGCATTATTTTGCTGTGTGTTTGAACAGGAGTGACACCGCTTGAGAAAATGCACTTCACATACGAGTTTGGCAGGTTATATTAGCTTTCTGTATAGCAAATCTGCCAAATCATTCGTGAAGTGCCAAAAAAGCTTAATGAGTTGGTTATTACACCTTCTAGAATAGGCCCCATATTCTCTAACCTCTCTGAGACTGGAGAGTACCCGAGCTCTGAAAATATTTGCGTTGCAAATCAAAATGTATTCTTTGCAATTGTCTAATGGATTGTTCTTCTTGCTCCCCGTTGACCCTGATACTTTGTTCATCCTCCTGTAGCTAGTCGCTAACGTAATGAACCTGTTTTAATGTAAATTTTAATAACATATTATTGTAGCAGCGGGTCTCCTGAGCTGAACTGCATTCATTTCAGCCTCGGGGAACCCCCGCTGCCCGAGTTACAGGCCCTGGAAAGGGGTGTTCGGTATCTTGGTAACCACAGGTCATGTGCTGAATTACTGATTTTAAAATAGTGAATTGACTGCCAGTGGTTAAATGGTGCTTATGTTCCTTTATAAAGAGCACCAGCAAACAGAAACAAGTTCTTTCCATCCATTATTGTCAGATGACCAAATTTAAAATATCTAATCTGCACCATCAGTGTCAGAAAAAAAGGTTTTACTTTTTATGAAGCACAGAAATGAACTGCATACAGATGTTGTCAGTATGTACTAATAAATACTGTTTCCGCGAGCCCCACAAAAGTAGAAAGTTTGTTACAATTGTCCTCCAAATAGATCGCTCATAAAAGTGAGCTCAGAAACACATTGTTACCGTATCTATTTAAATAAAATATATATTCCAGAACTGTTGATCCCTATACCACATAAAAGTATTAAGGAAATTCACAATTGGATCATACAATCTATATGCAGAAATAAATAGGCAAGAATAGCTAGGTCGATTATGTTGGATACTAAAGATGGGGAAGCCTGGTGGTCTCAAATATTCTAAAATAATATAGTTTTGCATATAAAGCAGATGTTTTACTGGCACTCTCTGAGTGGGCTGCATGGTTGATTTGGAATGTTCAGTCAAAAAACGATTGGGTTGCCCTATCTGCAGTGGTCAGGAAGTGTGCCCAGGAAAGGGAGACAATCTGAACAATCAGTGATTGGGTTTACATTGAAAATCTGGCAGATGGCAAAATAAATAAATAACGTGTTGTGAAACCCTTCTAGACTTACCCCTCTGTTTAGTAACCCAGGATATCTCCCTTGCATGCAAGTACAGGGGTATGATAGCTGGAGGGATTCAGGGATTTTAGAGGGTGGAGACTTACATGGGCAAATTAATGCAGTTTGAGGAATTGAGAGAAAAATACAACCTTCCACAGTCTCAGATGTTTAAATACATGCAAGTCCGACAATTTGTAAAGCAGAGTTTTCAAAGAGAGGAATTCACAAAACCCACACTACAGTATTTGAAGAATTATGTAAAATAAGAAAATACCAAAAAGAGCTAATATCCTCCTTGCACCAAGGCCTAACTCCAATAAGGGATACCCAGCCCATCAATATATGGAACAGTGGGCTTTTCAGGCAGAAACAACAAGAAAGTACTGAGAAGAAATATGGGATACTGTGGGTAAGACATCCATATGTACAGTATCAAAAGGAAACATATATAAAATTATGCTACAGTGGTATTACACCCCCATGAGACTAAAGCAGATGTATCCAGAGACATTGGATAGGTGTTGGAGGGGATGTGGACAGATGCCACCATTGTCCTCCTCTCCGGCAGCATCATTGCCATAATTTCAGACACTATTATTGCCAGCTTCTCCTGCAACATTGATGGCCTCTGCTCCAGCACCATTATTGCCAGCTTCTCCTGCAACATTGATGGTCTCTGCTCCAGCACCATTATTGCCAGCTTCTCCTGCAACATTGATGGTCTCTGCTCCAGCACCATTATTGCCAGCTTCTCCTGCAACATTGATGGCTTCTGCTCCATCACCGTTATTGCCAGCTTCTCCTGCAACATTGATGGCTTCTGCTCCATCACCATTATTGCCAGCTTCTCCTGCAACATTGATGGCCTCTGCTCCAGCATAATTCTTAGCAGCTTCTCCTGCTACCAAAAAAATAAGAAGATTAGGAACAAGTAAGAGAACAGTGGTACGCAAATACTGGTGCCCTGTGTTGGGTACATGGAAAAAGAGGAGTCAATGAAACACAATGAAGGGAAGTGAGAATGTATCTGCTTTAGCACCTACACAGCCATATACACACATGCCAGTTACATCACCTTTGACACACACATCTTCAATCATGTCACTGCCAACGGCACACCAATCTCAAGCTATACCACTGCCAATGGAACACCCATCTCAAGTTATGCCAATGCTAACGGCACCCCATCTCAAGCTATGCCACTGCCAATGGCACCAGAAACTGCTATAGTGTGGTCCATAATGTTACCTGTTTGCGGCAGAGCACACGGCCCAGACGCACACCTTCAACGCAATGCCCTTTGTCTCTGTCTCAAACATTGCTGTCTAAAAATTAATAAATCTTTTAAGCATCAATGTACTTTTGTAGTTCTTATTGGGTCATCCATACACAACATTGTGTGAAAAATACATACATTACCCTTCTAAGTTGATTCAAGAAACTATTCCTTGCATACTTGTATTAACTAAGGAGTACATGTTCATACAATTTTAAATAAAAGTATAGTAATGGATTGCCAAAATGTACAAACGTGTCTTTCATACACTATTTCCAGAACAAATACACTTACATTAGATTACATACACTGTAGGTAAAAGGTATAGGCAAACAAAGGTTGTAAGGAAACATTTTGTCTAAATATTATGCAACTATTTTTTACATATTGAGCATTCATACTACCTACAGACAATCAAAGAATCTTTGTCATGCTAAGTCACAATACAGCTTAAGGGGACATGAGAATCAATGTGTTGTGTTACTGAAACAATGTGTGACAACCACATCACGTTGAGGTCCATTTGATCCCAAATAAGGCCGGAAACACAGTACTTCTATTTACGTGGGGTTTATTTATACGGGTTTAAGTAACGTATTCGCAGGTCCACCGTCCCTTTAAGAAAACCAAATTAAAATAAAACAGAAATAAACGCCTATCCCTGTCAGGGAGCTTGCTCACTTCTTCAGTCCCTTACTATCAGGGCTGCCAGCTAAGCCGGTTGTCAGCCCAAACCACGCCCTAGCATGGGCAATAAAGTAAAAGCACAGTCTTTGTAAATAATAAAAAGAGTTTTGCTTATCTTAGTCCATCTGGCAATGTCCCTGCTTCAGCACGGCTCTTTCAGCAGCTTCTCTTACACTGCTTCAGCAGGGGAGCCTGGTTCAATTCCCTGTGTCGGCTCCTTGTGACCTTGGGCAAGTCACTTTATCTCCCTGTGCCTCAGGCACCAAAAACATAGATTGTGAGCTCCACGGGGCAGGGACCTGTGCCTGCAAAATGTCTCTGTAAAGCGCTGCGTAAAACTAGCAGCGCTATACAAAAACATGCTATTATTATTATTATTATGGCACTCTCAGCAGCTTCTCTCACACTGCTTCAGAACGGCTCTCTCAGCAGCTTCTTTCATAATTTGCCAACTTCTTTAACCAGCCTCTGGTAGCTGGGAGCCCCTTATGCCTCCCTCCTTCTCTGAGGGAAAACCGGTCAGTCTCTCTCACTGCCTCTCTGGCTTCCTGGGTCTGACTCAGCCTGAGACCAAACACTTCCTTGTTTTCAGGAGTTCAGCTCAGGCTGATTAATTAGATTTCAGGTGTTCTTGACAACTCCAGGGAGGATTAACAGGTTGAGTGCTGGAAGGTATACATATCCTCCATTCCAGCCTACTGAGTCAATGACTCTTTCACACAATGTTTTCTCAAAGTCTCTTTTTAAAGCAAAAAAAAATATGATAAGAACACTGCGTTTAATTTATTTACAACATTCTTCATTTAATTAGCCAACATCACATGGACACATTTGCACTACAATGGTGAGATACAGACGTGTGTGTGTGTGTATATATATATATATATACACTGTATATACATACACACACAATATCTATGATATTTTTTATTTAAAACATGACTAGAAACCCATGGTGCTTTAAACACAACTTTCTAATATAGCCTGGTGTGAGATGTTAAGACAATTCACCACTCAGACAGACTGTTTTGACCTTGTGTATCACTATGAGCTTGCTATTTTGCATGTAATTGTAAAGAAATTTATGCTGCACTGTATGCTACTGTAGTGCCGACGAGTATTCTAAAACAAATCTGGGGCAATCACTAACAAGACCCAGGTACATGCTGGGTACATTCTGGGTACATGCTGCAACATTTCAGTGACATTTCTGCAGACAGACTAATGGCCCATCGGTTTAACAGCGGGGGACCTTTGCAGTCCCATTCAAACTGAATCCGATGGGCCATTATTCTCTGCAGAAATGTCACTGAAATGTTGCAGCATGTACCCAGCATGTACCCAGCATGTACCCAGCATGTACCCAGCATGTACCCAGCATGTACGAGGATCTTGTTGGTGATAGCCCCAGATTTTCCACGGCAGGTTTAAGGCAAGTTTTAGAATACTCGTTATCGCACCTGTACGTGATAATGTTTAAAAGCAGGCGTTCAGACATGTAAATGTAAAAAGAAGTTATTGGAATATGATTATACACACACGTATGTATATTTACAGGAAATTGCATAGTATAATTATAAATTAGTACATCACTTCAGGATGATACAGGTTTGTTTGCTACTTAAGGTGCCGGTATTACACTTTCAAATTGTCACGGTTGTGCTCGCCACAAACTCGGGTCGGACCGCGTGGCTGAGGTAGGGTTGTAAAAGCACCGACCTTAAACCTCGCAGGCTGATCCGGATTGCGCAGTTCATAGTCGTACGTAGCAGGGTCTGGAATGGAGAAGACAGCATCGTCGTTGTACAAGCCAGGGTCAGGATAGGAGACGTCAGAATAAACATTGTCCAAGCAGGAGTTCGGCAACAGGGAGTCAGGAGAACCCCGCTTCGGCTTAAGAGCGCGGGGGGGGTCTCTGCGCGTGCGGCGACCATGGCCCATGGTACTGGTCTCAGGAGGTGGAAGATAGACCAGATTTACACACCGCCTAACTGCACGGTTAAACCAGTGCTACAGCGCAAGAGTCCTGAGCGGGCTAGGGAATCCTCTGTAGCAGCGCAGGAACCAGGACACGGCCTCTCTAGATTAGGGAAAGAGTAGGCCCCCGGAACCAGGAAGCTGTAGATACACAGGGAGACCTCCGCTTCAGGGTAGGAATCCAGGAGACTGAAGGACGCAGGGGTGAAACCTCCGCTTCAGTGCAGGAATCCAGGAGGCTGAAGGACGCAGGGGTGAAACCTCCGCTTCAGTGCAGGAATCCAGGAGGCTGAAGGACGCAAGGGAAAGCTCCGCTTCAGCACAAGGGGAACAGGAAGCTGAAGGACGCAAGGGAAACCTCCGCTTCAGCACAGGAGTACAAGCAAGAGCTTGTGGCAGAACAGTTGGTGACATCCGGTAAGGACTATGCTCGGCAAGGAGCATTATGGGAAGGCAATACTTAAAGGCCAGCAGGCCAATCCCCAGCGGGGGTGTGAAGGTATTGCTCCAATGAATGAATGCAAGTCTAGGTTGCATAATAGGCTGCACAGCTGCAGTAGATACCAGAGGGAGTGTGTATAGCTTTGGTGAGTGAATCCAGGCTGCAGCAAACATCAGGAGAGCTGTTCCAGAACTGCACCGGTCTGCAAGGTAACCAGTAACCCGCGGAGCGGATTCCTGACAGTATCCCCCCCTTCACGTGAGACCTCCGGGCGAACATGAACACTTATAGAGTTGGAGGACCGGGAATTGTTGCTGAACCGTCTAGGATTGGGGTTAGAGTCGTGGTCCAAGGACTCGTGGTTAACCCTTAGTGTACTCCCACCCCCCGGTGAGAACTGCGGCCAGACAGGGCCATCCATGGGTCTTGGGGACATTGAGTTGTTCCTAAAATTCCTTAGGTGGAAAGGACATCCGTAAACGAGCAGTTCTTTGGTGAGTACAGTTCTAGGATATGAGATAGATGGAAGAAACATCCTTGGTACATGGCTCGCCTCGCAAAATGTCTTGGAAATCCAGGGCTGTGAAGAACCAGAGGGCTCCAGAGCAGAAACGGAAGAAGGACCCCCACTGAAAGCCCAGTCCTTAATAAAGGAATCGGAATCTAGAATCAGCGGCCCTGCTAGTTGATCGAATATACCAGGAGGAACTTTGTAACAGAAAAAGTCTTGGCTGACCACTGTATGTTGGAATTTGCGAGGAATTTTTCCTCTAGAAGGCTCCCAGGTAATGGTTAGTAAGGGTATAGGCTGGTTGGAAGCTTCTCCCGGTATTGGTATGGAAGGTGACAAGGCAAGCAGTAAACCAGGCATAGGGACCGAAATCTTGGGATGCGTACAGAGTATTTCCAACTGAGAGGAAATAACAGGGGCAACCGAAAAATCCGAGGGCCCAAACCATGGTTTTGCAGGAGCAGATAAGCAAACAACAGTAGAGCTCTCCAATACTGGGAAATCTTCATTGGAAGATAGTATTGTCAGTGAATCAGGAATAGACCTTGGAATTTTCCTATCAGGAACTTGAGAAAAAGGCAGAGCCAGGGTAGTGGCGGGAGGGAAACTAACATCAGAAGCTGAAATCTGTACCTCAGCGACAGAGACCTGAGAATCAACAAGCAGCAAGTATGAACTATGGAAACTCTTAATGACAGGCACCTTAGGAGTACAAGGAGTCTTTTCTGAAACTGCAATGGCCCTAACCACAGGGGTGCCTAACCTGACACAAACAGGAATAGGTGTGTTTTCTAGTGCAAAATCTCTGATCCCAGGACTCCTAACAGATAGTAAGGGTGTCTGGGTTTGCTTAGAGAAAAAATCAGATGTATTGATAAGTGACTTAGAAACAATTACAGAGGTTCTAGATTTGCTGGACATGTGAGAAAAAATACCCTTTAAGACAGGAGCTTTAATCTCCTCCCAGAGTAAGCCCATGTTTACTGCGGCATTTTTAGACACAGTACTGAAGGACTGGGTCTCAGCAAAGGCAGGACAGCTAAATAGCTCAGATTTAAACCCTAAGACTTGTAATATATGCATGGTGACCTCAGACAGTACTAAGAGAGAGACTACAGATATGCTGAACCCTGAAGGATTAGTCTGGACAGAGAAATCAGGGGGACCCCCAGTCAAGCTAACCATTGTAGGAAGAGATTCAGAATCAGAAGGAAAATCATTACCTCTCAGAGTCTCAGGGCCAATAAGACACAATTCAGGGAGAGGGGAAACAGTGTGCAGGCTTCTTACTAGTATAAATGAAAAAGCGTCACTTTTGAGAGAAAGCCGTGTGTCAGCAAACCCTCCTGGGAACACAACATTAACCCCAGGAGAGACATATAGACTACTGTATGCTTTTAATCCTAAGCTTAGAGAAGAGGAGAACCCAGACAGTACACGGGGTTTAAACCTAACTGTACTGGTCTCTGAAGTAGGTATTTGGTAAGGAATGTCTGGGAAACCAAAAATGACTGCAGATTCCACAATGTGGGAACTATGCACTGAAGCAGGGATCACCGCTCTCTGGGCGACAGACTGGTTCAGTGAAATACCCGGGAGGAGGAACTCTGTGGCTAAGCTTAGGGGAAACCCTGACTCCTGAATACATTTTACAGCAAACCGGAACTTTAGCTGA
Source organism: Ascaphus truei (assembly GCF_040206685.1). NCBI lineage: Eukaryota > Metazoa > Chordata > Amphibia > Anura > Ascaphidae > Ascaphus > Ascaphus truei. Next base: position 95,753,681 of record NC_134485.1, read on the forward strand.
AGTCTCCGGAGGTGAAACTGCGGAAACTTGAGCTGAAGCAGGGGATTTATAGCAAAGAATTTCTAAGGAATCCTTAAGGTTAGGGGAATCCTTCAATGCAACCTCTGCTGTCTGACTTGTGGACTCATTCTCTGAGGCTAAAACAAAGGCATTAACTTGGAGGCAGCAAGAATTTACAGGGGTTAATTCAGACCATACCTGAGAGTAAAACATAGCTAGACTTCTCTCTGAATTGGGGAAGGCCAGGGATCTCTCTTCTGGTGCTAGGGGCGTGATCTTAGCTGGCAGAGAACAGGGAATTACAAAAGGAAACTCAGAGAACTGCCCCACAGGGGTTAATACAGAAATGACCCTGGGAACAGAACTTAGGGATTCTTTCTCTGACGGGGAAAGCGTACAGGCCTGTTTGGTTGGGGTTACAGTAGACATATCATTGGAATCAGGACACCCGGGCAAACAATCAGGGCTAGGGACCGTGGTAGTAACTACGTTGGAGAGCAATGCTAGTGGGACAGTTTTGTCATTTCCTGGAGAGGAAGGTATGTCCCCAGGTTTAGCAACAGGACTGGCAGCAGAGCGGGACCGCCAAGCGTCAGCGCAGCTGGCGAGGAGGGAATCCTGTTCTCATATGCAAATGTCCAATGTTATGGAAAGTATGCAGAGTATCTCTTGTACGTGAGCAAACATGAGGAGAGGATCCTCTGGTACTACGTAAATGTCCAATGATAAGGCCAGGGCATGGAGTGTATTACAGGCGTTGGCCAGTTTCACAGGATTCACATTATCCCAGGACAAAGGGGAATCAGGGAAGTGAATACTAGCGGCCAGAAGCTGTTTTAAGTACTTGAGGCGATAAGCCTTCAAAAAGAGATCCTTACGGCATTTTTTTTGCAAAGGGGTTAAACCTTCAAACATAAACGGATCTCCCATTTGAGGTAGTATTTCGCATAGGTACTGGGACTGGTCTGCGGGCCGGGACAGGAGTTCAGACAGAAACTTACCAACCCTCACCACAGGACGGTCCGAATTTGTAGGGCCGAGCATACTGTCACGGTTGTGCTCGCCACAAACTCGGGTCGGACCGCGTGGCTGAGGTAGGGTTGTAAAAGCACCGACCTTAAACCTCGCAGGCTGATCCGGATTGCGCAGTTCATAGTCGTACGTAGCAGGGTCTGGATTGGAGAAGACAGCATCGTCGTTGTACAAGCCAGGGTCAGGATAGGAGACGTCAGAATAAACATTGTCCAAGCAGGAGTTCGGCAACAGGGAGTCAGGAGAACCCCGCTTCGGCTTATGAGCGCGGGGAGGGTCTCTGCGCGTGCGGCAACCATGGCCCATGGTACTGGTCTCAGGAGGTGGAAGATAGACCAGATTTACACACCGCCTAACTGCACGGTTAAACCAGTGCTACAGCGCAAGAGTCCTGAGCGGGCTAGGGAATCCTCTGTAGCAGCACAGGAACCAGGACACGGCCTCTCTAGATTAGGGAAAGAGTAGGCCCCCGGAACCAGGAAGCTGTAGATACACAGGGAGACCTCCGCTTCAGGGTAGGAATCCAGGAGACTGAAGGACGCAGGGGTGAAACCTCCGCTTCAGTGCAGGAATCCAGGAGGCTGAAGGACGCAGGGGTGAAACCTCCGCTTCAGTGCAGGAATCCAGGAGGCTGAAGGACGCAAGGGAAAGCTCCGCTTCAGCACAAGGGGAACAGGAAGCTGAAGGACGCAAGGGAAACCTCCGCTTCAGCACAGGAGTACAAGCAAGAGCTTGTGGCAGAACAGTTGGTGACATCCGGTAAGGACTATGCTCGGCAAGGAGCATTATGGGAAGGCAATACTTAAAGGCCAGCAGGCCAATCCCCAGCGGGGGTGTGAAGGTATTGCTCCAATGAATGAATGCAAGTCTAGGTTGCATAATAGGCTGCACAGCTGCAGTAGATACCAGAGGGAGTGTGTATAGCTTTGGTGAGTGAATCCAGGCTGCAGCAAACATCAGGAGAGCTGTTCCAGAACTGCACCGGTCTGCAAGGTAACCAGTAACCCGCGGAGCGGATTCCTGACACAAATGCTCCTCAATCTTTTCAACCATAGTCTGCAGCTGTTTGGTGGGGCAGATTAGCAGCACACATTTGGTATTTTCTTTTGACCTTGAAGTATAAAGCAGACATTCATGAAAAGTTACAAAGTTTTTAATCAAACATGCTTTTCATGAATCCCTCTCACAATATTTCTAATTTGAATAAGACATGTCGCTTGAAAATTGTAGTCCTGGACGTCCTGCTGAAACCGTTTCTAATATAAAAGCGATACAATTTCAGCCGGATGAAAGAGCAATTGTCCATCAAATATATCAATACATAATTGAAAACGACCAATTCTACAGAGAAGCAATTAATCACAAAAAATGGAAAAATGCTATAAGACATACGTAGGCGGACACTCACAGAGTTATGCAAGGGAGACTGGTTATGGTGAAATTAAATAAGGCTTTTATTGCGCCTGTTTCCTTAACATCAGGAAACCATCCAAACAAGGGGTAAACAAAGCTTCTATTCACTTGGAGTATTTCTAGGGAAATACTATGCAGTCCACAACTCCCTTTAGATAAGCATGTCTCCCAGCCCCAAACATATATCATGAAATGAGCAGATATAAAAAGTCTTATAAATGAAAGTCTTATCTGTTCCTGGTGGTTTGGAGGGAAAATCTTCTCTGTTCCTGGTTGCTACCTTTTCCTCAGGGTTTTGTCAGCATTCAGGTTTAGAAGTTTCCCCTGTGTCTTGCAAGCAGCCTCTTCTGGTAGACTCAAGATGTCTGTCCCCATGTCAGTCTCACAAGTTGTGAGAGTAAGGGACAACCTCCCTTCCTGTCTCAAAAGACAGGCTTTTCTAAACAATCTAATCAGGCAGGTGGTGTTTGTTAATTGACTACCAGCAGTTAACCACCACACTGCTGGATTAGATGCACATTACCTGAACAGGGATAACTCCAATGTTACATACCTCCCCTGTTTGTGGGAAACTCGGGTCTGCCACGGCCAAAGCCCATCCTTCCACTCTCATTCTAGATATCTCTGTGACTTGAATGAGAGTGGATGGAGGAAGAGAACCCTCATTCCTGCTGGGATTGGAGCCCTTTCTCCAGTTTATTCGTGTCTCATCCCGAAGGTGCGTGAGATCAGCACTCCTCAGTCACTTGAGGAGGACTGTTTCTAAGTATAGTCTTTTTGCTATGTGCGCGGTCATGAGATTTCCCTCGCGTCGGGTGCTCGTCTTATTGTAGGCAGACTGTATGGCAGCAGTTGCAGAGAGTTTAAAAACAGCCCTTTTAGTTTTCTGCTCTTGAAGCTGTCTCTCTGCCCTTTTCCCACTCAATGGGGTTGCTAGTTCAGCCTCTTTGGGATTAAGTTGCAATTCCACACCCACTTTCAGAGAATGTCCCATCTTTTCAACTTCATCAGCTAAGGATTCTTCTGGTCTTGATTCAGCACGTGTATCTTCTTTTATTGCCTGTTGGGTGGCTGAAGGTTTTGCTAGTGCTTGTTTAGGTGGTTCAAATTTTGCAACCTTGTCTTTCATATGAACGGTATTCCAAGCTCTCACTGTACCCTTGTCTTCATGGGTTTTTGTGGCTGTGGGATACTGACGCTTAGTCAGGGTCAATACTTGTCCTTGTAGAACTTTCATCTCATCCACGAGAGATCCCTGTTTTTTGAGTGCGTCTTGCAAGTCTCTTCTTAGGGAATTTATCTGCATGCTTTGCTTTCTCTGAGCTTGCTTCCACATTTTTATTGCATTGTGAAGCACTATGAACTTCTTTGCTTGGGCCACAGTTACTTGTTTCAGTTTCTGGACCTTCTTGTGCTCCCTTTTGTGCCGAGTCACCTGGGTTCTAAGCTTGGCCTTTAACGATGCTTTGGTGATGCTCAGGGTAGCCTTCAGTTTCTCATGCTGCTTTGCGGGGACATACTGGGTAATCAGACGTTCCTGCAGCACTTGTATTTCTTTAACAGCCTGCAGATTGTCTTCCTGCAGAGTTCGCTGCTTTACTCGGACATCTGAAGGTGCGTATGCAGACCTTGCAGTTGGTTCTGCAGTCAGTGCTCTGCTTCAAACTTCTCATCTTCCAACAGTCTATTTATTTCCTTAAGCTCGTGCAGCTTTTCATTCTTTTCCGTGACTTCGTCTGTCAAATGAAAATTTTCTTCTTCCAGTTTTAAGTTCTCTCTTTTTAATCTTACATTTTCTCCTTTTTCAATCTCTGTACTATTCATGGCCTCCTTGCAGTCCTCCTTCCATTTATGCACCCAAGATGATGATGAGAGATAAACAAGCACCCTCCTTGCAGTCCTCCTTCCATTTATGCACCCAAGGACCCCCGGACGCCCACCGGTACCACCTGTGGACCCATGGGGGACACCTGCGGGGAAGAACTGGGGATCCCTCAGCTGTGGGGGCGCCGCGGACAAACAGGGACCACCCAAGGGCCCCAGACCCCTGTGGGAACCACCTGAGGACCCCCGGACGCATATGGGTATCACCCACATGGACCACTTGAGGGCCCCAGACCCCTGTGGGATCAACCCGAGGGCCCCAGGCACCTGTGGGGATGAGCCGGGGAGCCCCAGACACCCACGGGACCAACCGTGGACCCCATTGGGGCCCCCTGTGACCTGCTGGAACCACCTGGAGGCCCATGGTGCCTAGCGGGGACCACCCAGAGACACCTAGACACCCATGGGTACCCTCCCGGGGTGCACTGTGGGGCTTGCAAAAACCCGTCGGGACCACCGTGGACCCCCATCGGCCTGGGGTATTAATCCTGTGTGTAAAATAATAAATCATGGTTTTATGGGGGGACACAGAGGGTGGGTGGGTTGTGTATTAGTGGGTGGGTAGTACAATACATATTGTAATGTAATCTGCTACATTACTGTGCCTTAACCCCTTCATTGCCTTAGCAGGCATTGCATGGCCGCTAAGGTAATGAAGCTGCTTAAAGTTTTATTTTTATTTATTGTGTGTTTGAGCAGGGGTCTCCTGAGCTGAACAAAGTTTATTTAAGCCTCGAGGATACTCTTCTTTCTGAGATACAGGCCCCGGTATGGGGTGCCGGTATCCCTCTGCATTGTTTACATCCCACGTGGATTTTAACTTGGGGTTTATACCGGCACCCCATACTGGGGCCTGTAACTCGGAAAGTAGGGGGACCCGGAAGCTGAAATCAACTGTGTTCAGCTCAGGAGACCCCCAGCTCATGCGCACTATGAATAAAACTAAAATGTAAGCAGCTTCATTACCTTAGCAGCTATCCGCTAAGGTAATGATTTTTTATTGGGGGAGGATGTTTGAAACTAGTGTGAGGGAGAAGGGAGTCTCCTGCATTGAACAAAGTTGATTTCAGCCTCTGCGACCCCTACTTCCCGAGATACAGGCCCGGTATGGGGTGCCGGTATCCCCTCTGCTTTGTTTAGATCCCACGGTCACGTGAACAACAGGATTTTAACATGGGGATATCGGCACCCCATAACAGGGCCTGTATTTCGGGAAGTAGGGGTCCCCGGACCTGAAATCAATCTGGTTCAGCTCCGGAGACCCCCTGCTACATTACTGTAATGTTAGAATTTTAATAAAACCCCTCGCGATCGCCTGTGAGAGGCGCGCAGTTAGAGTGACTGATTCAGCCTATCTCTTACTGTGCATCTATTACATAAAAGCAGACTCCGGTAGGATTCACACTGCAGGAACACTTGCTGTGTTACTCCGGCGGGCCATTATTCTGCAACTGACCATCTCGGGTTCACCAAGCAACGCAACAAGAGATGTACCAATGTATTTCTTTAAATAATTGCCGCTGCATCTGTATTCAGTTCACTGGTAGGCAGGAACGGGGAGGAGTGCAGGTGTGAAATAATTGCTGATGGAGTTAACGCCTTGTGTGCCCATGGTAGTGTGGTGCCTGTGCATAGTTTGTTTGCGGTGCGCCTCACCAGTGACATCACGGGGGTGGAGCCTGAGCGAGATCCATGCAGTTTCCCCAAGCCTGGTAGAGCGGCAAGCGGCTGCCGCTTTGTCACGGGACACATCACGGGGACGGGTCCTAAGCACGGGACGTGTGGTGTCCCACACAGCGCACGTCACCTGTTCCGTCATGGGGTGCATCACGGGGGCGGGGACGATGGGCAATCTTCACATCCAGTCAATACACCGAAGAAACAGAAGAGGGCAAAATAATAGAAGGAACAGACAAAGATAGATTAAATTAATTAATTCATATCACAACAGGTGAATCTTCTGTCACAATTGATATTTTGGATAAAATTATTTCCAAAATTACCGATAACACCTTTCAGTTTTTGGTAATGTTTAAAACAGCATACTGTGAAGGTAAGGGTAGCTGGCACCACAAAATAAAGGTCAAACCCAGCTGGCTACCCCTAAAACCGTGTATTCTGGCTGTCTCAATAATGTTTAATTCAGGACAAAACAAAAAGATAGGACATCAGCACTCCAGGTAATAATAAGGACAGAGCTAAGTGAGTGGCAGTAGGGGAAAGGGCAAGACAAATACACAAAAAGAGACTGATATATATAGAACCCAGTTGGGCCAGTGGTCCCGTAAGAAGCCCCCTACTTTTCTGCACTCAATATCACTAATAGGATTTGTAATAATATAGTAGCTAGAAGATGTACGGAACCAAAAAACACCCACTAATAATGAAATTATATGATGTCAGAATTAATAGTAATGTAACAATATAAAATAGGGTATTAAAAATTCCCTGGTGCACATAGAACTTCAGGTAGATGGTACTACTTACTTTACTGGTAGTAAAGCAAATACCTTGATAGCCCAACACAAGTAGAAGTTGAGCCTACTAGGAGGAAGGGAGCTTCTATTCCAGCTCCCCACTCCCACGACCACGCTACGATTGATAACTGTATTATTAATAATAGGACACCCTCAGAATGAGTAATTGTTAGATGAAACAGCCACTGCAAGTATCTCAGTAGTGAAAAATATTGGTATATCAAAAGAGCTCAGTTGGAGACTGTGTAATAGCACTTATTTAGCCCATAACAGTAATGAAAATTAACCTCTTAAGAGAAAGGAAGCTAGCTATCTAACTCACCCCTCCCACTGTGGAAATAATTCCAATGTGCATATATAATTGCTTGTATCAAAGAAAAACAATTCCAATATAACATATATAGGGAAAAGTTACATATTCATAGATGCATGGTGTGCATATATAGTTGCTTATTTCAGAAAAAAGCAGGATCCAGATAACAAATGGAGGGATAATTCACATACAGTACTCTTAGACACATATTAGGTAGCTACATCCAAACAGTCCACTATATACTTGCGGTGTTCGAATATTGGTATATCAAGAGAGCTCAGTTGGAGACTGTATAATATCACTTAGTTAGCCCATTACAGTACTGAAAATTAACCTCCTAAGAGAAAGGAAGCTACAGTAGCTGTGTAGCTCACCCCTCCCACTGCGGGGGTCCCCGGCTCACCAAGCTGGGGTCCCCGCGGGAGCCTCGGGGTACCCGTAGGCCTTCAGTACCAATTTTGCGCCTCCAAAAATAATAAACAATATTTATAACTAAATACACCCCCCTAACACATACAATACAGTAATGGGAAAATTACTATTATCCACATATGGATAATAATGCATTTGCCCATTTTAAATACATATAAATTACAATAAATACAGTAAATACATATTAAAATTACCTTTTCCAGGCACCCACGATGAAGGCCGTCTTCATCCTCATCTTCATCCTGCCCATGTCCCTCCGGTGCTGCAAAACATACACAAGAATAAAAATAGCCCCTAACCCCTTAATCACCTTAGCGGTCATTAACCGCTACAGTCATTAAGGGGTTAACCCACCCTCACCCACCACTCAGGAGGCCTAAATACCCTCCCCCACTACCCATACCATGAGGCCTAACCACCCTCACCCACTAACCCAGGCGGTAGGCCTACCCACATACCCTTGGGGCCAATACCCCCTTCCCCCACCCCCAGTACCCACAAGAAAAACAAATACACAGCCCCACAATAAACATCATTATATTTATTCTATACATAACCCACCCCCTGTCCTCCCCATAAATACATGATTTATTATTTTACATACAGGGTTAATACCCCAGGCCCACGTGAGTCCCCGGTGGCCCTGACTGGTGTCCGTAGACCTCACAGTAGCCCAGCACCATGTTTCAAACAGGGTCTGGAGGCCTACGGGTGGTCCCCGCCAGGTGCCGTGGTCCACCAGGTGTTCTCCTTGGGTCACCGTAGGCCACAATTGGGTCCCACGGTAGGCCCAAGGATGTCTGTGAGCCCCGGGTCAGACCCACAGGTGTCTGAGGGGCCTCGGGTGGTTCCCATGGGGGTCTGTGGGCCCACAGGTGGTCCCTAGTGGTCTGCGGTGCCTCCAACAGACGTGGGGCCACCCGTTCTTCCCCGCAGGTATCCCCTGTGGGCACCTCCAGCCTGAGGAGACCTCAGGTGGTCTCCAGAGGTCAAAAAAATTGTATTGAGCGCGCTGCAGCTCCCAATCTCCCGTGATCAGCAGGGCATACTCAGCAATACAAAAAACAAAAATAGGAGCGCATTAAAATGAAACCAAAAGAAGCCAAAATTAATACATATATTTTTATCAAGTAAAATATTCCATCATACAAAAATACACATAATCCAACAATATATTAATAACCTTGTCTAAAATGACACAAATAAATTTTACCAGAGCCCAATCCATATAGGAATGAGGGATGTAAACACACCAAAATGCACAAACCCTAGTTGTAACAGGGAGGAGAAGTGCTAGGAAAGCAAGCTGTTATAAATAAACAGACCTTAAGCACTAAAATTCTCCTTTGTGCTCCTCGTGGCAAGCAGGGCTCCAACAGCTACACAAACTGACCGTCGTCACGGCCGTGCATCGCTGCATAATGACGTCACCAACGTGTACATGACACTTCATCAGGGCTTGGCCATAGACACTCAGAGAGACACTAATATACCTTCCCTGGCTCCTATATTAGCCAATAGGGAACCATGTCTTATTGCAAGCTGTCAGCCATCCAATCAACTGCTCACATACTAATTAACAAACCAATATACCAAAATGCTAATAATGATTAAAATATTGATATTAAATACATAACACTTACAAAAATATACACACACAGAAATATGACATAACAAAACTCAAAAAATAAACTATAATTAATTCAAAATGACACATATAAATAAAAAAACAATTTAAAAATTAGTTTAAAAATTGAACCAAAACAATGACTATTAATTAGTCTATTGTTACTCATCATTCAACACACTTATAATGAATTAATTTGTAAACATAAAGATTTCCAGAGCTATTAAGCTCTAGACTCCTCACAGTTACATCATTTGTCCATACCTTGAAAATAAAATATAATGTAATATATATTATAAAGAATAAGAGATAAAAAACATTATCGCAGCTTGTCCTAATTAACCTATGAGTGTCAGAGTTAAGTCTTGCAGGACACCCATCAGAAGGTGCAAATATAAAACCTCCCTTAAATAAATGTAAAAAAAAATTATATATAAAAAAGAGACCATCTGGACATAAATCTACATTCATCACACAATGAGTACTTATATAATCCTTGAAAATTAATTATATGTTAGTAATTAATGTGATAAAAGCCATAGTAGGAGATGTTATAGACTACACATGTCTATAAATATATCGCAGCCTACTAATTATCTAAATGAGTCAGAGCTAAGCTCGCAGGACTCAAAAAACCTCATATCAAAATCTGTTCCTATTACTACTGCTGCGGCCGCCTTTATCCTCCTACTTGCCGGGATAAATGCGGGGGTTTTCTCCATTTCTTCCGGAGTTTCCCGCGCGGCGGCCGCATCATCAGATAAGCGCTAATGGCGCTTATCATTGAAAGCTCCCGCAGCGCGGGAAACCTGACGGAAAAAAGCCGCGCACCTCCGCGATTTTAAAATTCCCTCGGTGGCGGCCGCAGGAGGATAAAGGCGGCCGCCACTGTATTTAGTGAATACATTTCACAAATGACCATATTGGCACAAAACCTATACAAACAATCTCATTAACCCCCTAGAGTACTAATGAACTTAATGATCAGTCTCATATTACCCTCTGGGTATTTGATGTTATTGTAGAAGTTATTTTGAAAGTTATTTTAGAAAAGAGACCAGGTCTATCTGCTCATTTACCCCACCAGGTGACTTGCTTTCCAATGTATAAATCCAGAATTGTTCCCTTTGGAGCAGGAAATTCTCCCTATCACCCCTCCTGGGATCTCTGGATACTACTTCAATTCCCCTAAAACGTAGGGTATCCACCTCTCCTTTATGGTGGGTTAACAAATGTTGAGCTAGATTATGGATAGTTTTACCCTTCTCTAAATTGAGTCGTGCATTTTTGATCCCATTAATGTGCTCAGCAATACGCACTTTAAGTGGTCTTATGGTTTTCCCTACATAAATTAATGGACATGAACAATTGATAACATATACAACAAACGTAGTTGAACAGTTTATAAAATAATTCACCACATTATCATTCCCATTGTTGCGATTACAGATCACTTTATCCTTGCTCATGTGTTTGCAAACCACACATCTGCCTAATGTATAGTTGCCCATTGGTTTAGCAAGAAAGCTGCCACTTACAGTTAGATTTTTATTGTTTTCGCTTGTGGCCTTCTTCAGAGCAAAGGTGCCAGCCGATTTGTAATATTTTTAGATTATCTGAAGGCAACTTTGGGCCTAGAGGGCAAAGTTTCCTTTAGAACGGGATCCATTTTCAGGATATCCCAGTGTCTATTGAGAATCCCTCTTATCTTATTTTCCTGTCTGCAAAAAACAGTCACGAAAATGGGTGTATCACTAAAAACATTTTTCTTTTTAACCAGTTGTTTAGATTTTGGAATTAGTAATTCTTTCCGAGAGAATCCTCTACTCTTTTTAATAGATTTACTTATAAGTTCCTCATCATATCCTTTTTCTTTAAATCTAGTAGCAAGACTTAGCGTTTGTGTATCAAAATCAGTGATTTGTGAACAATTCCTACGGACACGCAACATTTGCCCATACGGAATATTATCTAACCAGAAGATGGAATAGGAATTGACATCTACTGTTTTGAAAAACGTTTTTGTGACAATATTGTTATCCTGAATGGTGATTTTCAGGTCTAGGAAATTAATTTCACTATTATTATTTTCCCCACTGAAAGCCAGATTTCTCTCATTATTGTTTATACTTCTAATAAATGAATCCAGGTCATCTTGTGTACCTGACCAGATGATCAAAATGTCATCTATATACCGTTGGTAATACTTATGATATTTTCCATAGGCATTATTGTTCCAAATAGCATCTATTTCCTACTTTCCCAAAAACAAACCAGCGTAATTAGGAGCGAAGAGTGTCCCCATGGCCGTCCGAGTGGTCTGGAGATAGAATTGTCCCTCAAAAGAAAAATAATTATGATGAAGTATGAAATTAACACTATCTATAATAAATTTCTGTAGTGCATCGGTTAAAGAATTATCATAGTGCAAAAAATAAGTGATTGCTTCCAAACCTTGGGTGTGACGGATGCAAGTATAGAGAGAGGCTACATCTAAAGTGACCCAGATGTAGTGCTCCTCCCAAGTAATGTTTTGTAAAGAATTTAATACATCCATACTGTCACGTAAAAAAGAGGGTAGTGCTGCAGTAAGGGGGGCCAAAAAATAATCAACATATTGTGAAAGATTAGCAGTGATGGAATCAATCCCCGACACAATGGGACGGCCAGGGGGACTCTCTAATGTTTTATGTATCTTTGGTATGTGATACAAAATGGGAACTCGTGGACATACCTTATACATATAGGAAAATTCTTTACCAGACAGTACTCCTAAATTGAGTGCTTTACTCAGGAAATCTTTAATAATGCATTGATATTTCAGTGTGGGATCACCTGGTAGTTTTTCATAAGAGACACTATCATTTAGAAGGCGATGTGCTTCTTTGATATAGTCCTCCCTATTTTGCAGGACTGTCCCGCCCCCCTTATCCGCTTGTCGTATGATAAGGTCACCATTTAAATGTAATTCTTTTAAAGCTCGTCTATCTTTTTGGCTTAAATTGTCATTAACCATACATGAACGTTTGTTTTTGCACATTAACTGCAGATCCTTCTCTACAAGTTCACCAAAAAGCTCCACATAAGGACCCTTGGATTCATAGGGATAAAATAAACTGTTAGGTCTATATGGTGTATGCATAATGGTTTTAGCATCTTCACTTTCCAAATAAAGACCCAACAGATCCTGCAAAGTATCTATATCTTGTGATGCTTGTGAATTCCCACAGCTAGAGTTATTTGTATTGTCAATAGCCATGACTCTACTGTTATCTTCCACAAGTTCCAGCATACCACAATAGAATGATGAATCTGCATTCATTGCCGTACCTATTACGCCATCATCTATCAGATCATTATCAATGATGATTGATGTTGTAAAGGTATCACCCATTATCTGTATAGATTCCTGAAGCCTCCACACGATTTATCATATTTTTTAGAGATCTTGGCATAATGTCTTTTAATGTGATTTTACGTATTGTGGCAGGACGGCCTCGCGGCGGGGTCAGTAAGACGCTTGACATGATGGGAAACTTTAAACACTAGTGGTTTATTAGCCACAACCAAAATACTGTCCCTTTAAGAAACTACTTTCTTGCAAATTAAAGCCTAGTCCCGTTAGGTAAACTAACTCACTTCTTGAGCCCTTACTAACAGGACAGCCAGCTAATCTGGCCATGCCAAAACATGCTACACAAACGATAACCAATAAGCATAATAAGAATAAAGTCTTATCTGTTTCAGCTCCAAACAGCAAACAGGAACACGGTTCCGGGGAGCAGGCTGTGTCCAGCCTTGCAGCAATGTTTATCTTTATCCTGGTTTGCGGTCCCAGCTGGTCCCAGCAGCAAAGCTCCTCGCAGGACTGGGGGCCAGAGCAGCAGCAGCTGCTATGGCTGCCAAGCCGGGAGAGTCCTCTCCACCTTCCTGTGGAAAAACAAGCTCCCTGTGTGTGTGTCACTTCCTGCTTTTAAACCTGCAGTCTCTCAGGCCTCCTGCTTAATTAGGCTGCAGGTGTGCTTCCTTCTGTCTGAGGAGATTAACACTCTGTGAACTGGCTGCAGCGTCTCTCCATTCACTATTCCAGCATACTGAGTCAGTGACTCTGTCACATATCCCTCTCCCCAGCGAAACATTGTCCTGTGGAGCGGCCCATGCACCATTGCCGTGCACCAGCATTTTTGGCGAAAATGTCTGACGTCGGCCCTTCCCTCCCCCTTTTTTTTTTCTTGCCTTCCAATTTAGGCATTTTCTTTTTTGGGTAATTACCAGGCCATCTGGACCTGAACACTCATCCTTCTCTACCTCTTTCTCTTGTGCCATCCTGAGTCTAGGGTTGAAGCTCCGCTTTTGTTGTGTCCCCTTTTGCAAATGTCCCCAAGTCTCCTGCTGTCTATCAGCTATCTCTGCCTTCTTCCTCTTGGGCTCAGAGTCTCCCCTACCCTGTAGAAGAGCCAAGACCTCAGTTAGCTCATAGTATTCACTCACCAGTGCTTGTCCTGCTTCTCCCTCTGTTTTTTGACCTTCCTCAAAGGTTTTTTGTACTTCTTCGTCTGAATCAGAAGTCTTCCTGGCCCTTTTCTTAGAAGAACCCACACAGATTAAAGCTTCCCATGATACAGAGCTGTCAACCTTTTTCTTATCTTCCGGGCTCTTTTCCAGCTTTTGTTCCTCACCATTTTCTTTAGCTTCCTCTTGATTTTCAACAGAACCAGCACTACCAGTAGAGGACATGGTACTGTAGCACTCTTTGCATTTTCAACCTCATCTTCTTTGTCACTTTCAGAAGGCAGCTTTGCACGCTTTTTAGGGGTAACCATTTTTTTAAAAGAGGCCCATGGTGTAATGCCTTCCTTCTTTCTTTCTCCATCAGAAGTGGCCCCTTCACCTTCTGTTTCAACAGTCTGTGCTGTGTCTCCCATTACATTTTCTGCAGGATCACGAGACTCCAATGAGACAGGTACTTGTTCTGTCACATACTCTGCCTTTGTCTCTTCTTCCTTCTTTCCTTTATGCTTCTTGCCTGAAAGCTTCTTTAAACCAGATCCAGTGAAAAGCTTCCTTAGAGGGCTACCTTGAAGCTTAGTCTTCTCTTGTGAAGACAGTAACTCCGCTTCAGTGGTGATGGCTTCTGGACCTTTCTCCATCAGCGTATTTTTAGTGTTGCTTTTCACCTCATTTATCTTTATAACTTCAATTTGGGTGGGGGTCTTATCAACCCTAAGTGCACCCCATGATGCCGCTCTATTACCGTCGGCAGACTCGTAGGCTTGGGCCTTTCTTTCTTGTCCCTTTAATTTACTCCGTTGGGAGTGTTGCTGGATAACCTGTGATGTCTTTCTCATCTTATTTTCCAACAGAGCGGTGTCCAACATAGCCACATGCTCAGTCTTTAGGGCTTCGAGTATCTCGTCCAGGTCACGCTTTTGTTTCTCCGCCAACTTGCGGACAGCACGCTCAGACTCCAGGTCCTTCCTCAGGTCATGAAGCTGTCCTTCTGCATATCTTTTTTCACTCAGTGCCGCTGCCAGTTCATCCTCTTTGGCGTTGAGTCGCGACTCCACATCTCTTAGCAGGTTCAGCGCAAGGCTTAAATCTGTTTCTTTTCCTCTATTTCTGACCTGCAATTGCCTGTGCTCCTCCCAGACCTTGTCCAGCTCCAGCTGCAGTCGGTCCCTCTCATTAGCCGTGTCGTCCAGCAGCCTGTGGGTATCAGCCATCTCGATTTCATAGCGCAATGTCAGGCAAGCCACCTGACGGACGGTCACCTCCTCCCTCTCGGCGAGTTGTATTTTGCGCTCAGCAATCTGCGTCTGCAGCTCTTCAATTTGATCCTGCAAATCCCCTCTCAGGGCCTTCACCTCTTCCCGGTGCTTGCTCTGGGCTTGCGTCAGCGCCGCCTTCATCTTTTGGAGCTCTGTAGTTTTTGTCGCCAGTATCGCCGCTGCTTCTATTTTCCAGGCTTCTTTCTCCTTGGCATACTGACTCATGGAGATGGAGTTGCCTCTCTGCTTCTCCAGCTCTTGCTCCAGTCTCTGGACCTTTTCGCGCTCCCTCTCACACAGAATCACCTGGCTTTCAAGCTCCGCCCCCAGCGATGCTCTTGTGGCGTACAGCGTGGCCCTCAGCTCCTCATGCTGTTCTGTGGGGACATACTGGGTACCCAGCCGTTCCTGTAGCACTTGCTGCATCTCCTTGGCCGCTTGCAGACTTGCATGTAGCTCTTGCAGCTGGCTCTGCCATAAGTGCGCTGCTTGTGTGTGCTGCTCCAGGGAGACATGTTGCATCCTCTCTGCATTCTGCAGTGCTTCCTGCACCTCTAATTTTTCTTGCGCCAATTGCGCCTTCACTTTCTGCGCTTGGTGAAGCTTCTCAGTCCCATCACTGACCTGACCGGTCAGGTTTAAAACCTCTTCTTTCAGGTTTATATTCTCCATTTTCACAGTCTCTATATCCCTTAGGACCATCTCATTGGCTTTCTTCAAAGTACCCAGCTCTGTTTTGAGCGCGCTAGCTTCTTGGTGAGAAACTTCTAAATCTTTGATGAAGTTTTGCACATTTCTCTGGGACATCTGATAGCCCAGTCTCCAGTCAGGACTTGTTCTCTCTGATTCCATGTTAGCAATTGCGGTGTTGGCTTTATTCAAGCTTGTCGTCAGCTCCTCCAACTCACTCCGCAAGAGTTGCTCTGTTTTCTTTAAAGCCGCATACTCTTGTATAGCTGGGAGTATACACCTCTGTACCTCTGCATTAGCTTCTCGCTCCCTATTCAATTGTTTCTGCAAGACATCATAATCACGCTGGGCAGTTTGGAGTGCAGAAATGAAGGCCTCTTTTCCCTGGACCAAGGATTCAGCTTCCCTTTGCTCCTCCTTTTCCTTTGCCACCGTTCCTGTGACAATTCTGCTCATCACTCCGGTCTGCAGCACATCTCGGTGGCTTGCTGACGCCTGTTGTCCTGATATCGCAGGCTCAAGTGGTTCAGTCACTTCCTCTGTGACTTGACAAATATTTTTATTTTTATTCTTTCTCTTTGTTTTATTAGTTCCAGAGACATCAGTGGTGCTGGGCACACACACACTGGACACTTTTGCAGCTTTCATCTGCGGGTACGTCTCTCTTCTCGGGGCCACATATGCGTCGTCATCATAATCATCATATGGCCTGAAGGGACACTGTTTTGTATGGTTAAGTACATTGCACAACTGACACATGACGGCGGCCATTATAAAACCCCGGGTTTTTTTTTTGTTTTTGTTTTTTGGTTTTTTTTCACACCCGACGAGGCAGACTTTGCTCAACACACGTAAGTTGTTCTTGCTTTACAATATTTGAACCTTCTGGGTTTTTCTTAGGGCAACTTCTTGGCATAAATCAATTTTCACTTTCTTTTTTACCAGACAGGGCAAACTTTACCTCACAGCACTTGCTAGCTGCAAATTCACTCACTTCAGCAAAAGGCATTAGCTTTACACAGCAATCCTTTCATACCCGACGGGGCAAAATTTACTCAGCACTTGCTAGCTGTAACTTTCATGCTTCAGCAAAAATCATTTTTTTTTCCGCTTGAGTTCAGTGTCTCAACACATCTTCATCTACTGACCCCCAGAGGTGTAGCATCCCACTACTGACACCACCTGTGCCAGGACGGCCTCCCGGCCGGGTCAGTAAGACGCTTGACACGATGGGAAACTTTAAAAACTAGTGGTTTATTAGCCACAACCAAAATAAGTACGGGTGCACTGTCCCTTTAAGAAACTACTTTCTTGCAAATTAAAGCCTAGTCCGGTTAGGGACACTAACTCACTTCTTGAGCCCTTACAAACAGGACAGCCAGCTAATCTGGTCATGCCCAAAACATGCTACACAAACGATAACCAATAAGCATAATAAGAATAAAGTATTTTCTGTATCAGCTCCAAACAGCAAACAGGAACACGGTTCCGGGGAGCAGGCTGTGTCCAGCCTCGCAGCAATGTTTATCTTTATCCTGGGTTGGGGTCCCAGCTGGTCCCAGCAGCAAAGCTCCTCGCAGGACTGGGGACCAGAGCAGCAGCAGCTGCTACGGCTTCCAAGCCGGGAGAGTTCTCTCCACCTTCCTGTGGAAAAACAAGCTCCCTGTGTGTGTGTCACTTCCTGCTTTTAAACCTGCAGTCTCTCAGGCCTCCTGCTTAATTAGGCTGCAGGTGTGCTTCCTTCTGTCTGAGAAGATTAACACTCTGTGAACTGGCTGCAGCGTCTCTCCATTCACTATTCCAGCCTACTGAGTCAGTGACTCTGTCACAGTATATATTTCTGTAAATCAACATACATGTTAAACTCATTCGATGGACTAACCGGAGAAAAATTCAGTCCTTTATTGAGCATTTGGATTTGTGCAGGGGATAGAATATAGTTGGAAAGATTATAAATCCCTAGTTTTTGAAGACTTTTGTCTGCACAAGTCTCTTCGGCATGTGTATTTGTTTTGGTTCCCTTACCTCTGCTCCCCCTATATTTGCTTTGTTTCGCCCTCCTCTCAACCAGGACACTGGATCTAGGGATTATTGTATCAACTGTTTCTTTTTCGGGATTGCTCCCAAAACCAGATGAAAATCCTTCTCCTTTTGTCCGGATGGAGTGGTGGATATAGGGGGAGTGGAGGGTCCCGCTTCCACAATATCCTGATCATTTAGAACCTGAAAGGAATTAGACAGAGGAAGAATATTATTATCTTTTTTGCTGTTAGCAGTGTTGGAATTTAACACATCCCATCTCCCAGTGGGATTTCTTTTATGATTTTCTTGAAAAGATTTTTTATTATATCTACCTTTTTCCTTTCTCGTTCTGTTTTTATATGTATTGTCAAATCTATGATATTGATCTTTCTGAAAATAGGTTTTATGGGAACATTGATTTTGGTTTTGAACAAAAGTAGGCCCCAATGGAAAATCTTTCTTTCCCTTCTTTTTATCCTTGGGTTTCTGATATTTTACCCAATTATTGGGATTAATTTGTTCAAAATTAGAGGGAATTGGTGGTACTGATTTTTCCAAATTCTCTTTTGTTCTCACCCAATCATATTGTCTATTCCCTCCATAATCAATTTTATCCCTTTGGTATTTTTTCTGTTTGGAATTAATTTGATTGATCTCATAATTTTCCACCTTATCCTTCAATTCATTAATATACTGTAGGGAATAAGTTTTTCCTCTGGCATTTCATTTATGATTTTTTCTTTAATCTCATCAGTTTGTGTTTTGAGTTTGTTCAATGTATTGGTTTGTTCATCTATGAATAGTTGTATCAATAATAGAGAACAATCATCCATAATGGTATGCCATTTACTAATAAATTCCTCATTATCCAGACTATAAGTGGGTAACATTAAGAGTCTTAAACCTCTAGGGATTCTTTTGACTTGAAGGGCTTGTTCAAGACTAAATCGCTCCTAATTACGCTGGTTTGTTTTTGGGAAAGTGGGAACTAGATGCTATTTGGATCAATAATGCCTATGGAAAATATCTTAAGTATTACCGACGGTATATAGATGACATTTTGATCATCTGGTCAGGTACACAAGATGACCTGGATTCATTTATTAGAAGTATAAACAATAATGGGAGAAATCTGGCTTTCAGTGGGGAAAATAATAATAGTGAAATTAATTTCCTAGACCTGAAAATCACCATTCAGGATAACAATATTGTCACGAAAACGATTTTCAAAACAGTAGACGTCAATTCCTATTCCATCTTCTGGTTAGATAATATTCCGTATGGGCAAATGTTGCGTGTCCGTAGGAATTGTTCACAAATCACTTATTTTGATACACAAACGCTAAGTCTTGCTACTAGATTTAAAGAAAAAGGATATGATGAGGAACTTATAAGTAAATCTATTAAAAAGAGTAGAGGATTCTCTCGGAAAGAATTACTTATTCCAAAATCTAAACAACTGGTTAAAAAGAAAAAAGTTTTCAGTGATACACCCATTTTCGTGACTGTTTTTTGCAGACAGGAAAATAAGATAAGAGGGATTCTCAATAGACACTGGGATATCCTGAAAATGGATCCCGTTCTAATGGAAACTTTGCCCTCTAGGCCCAAAGTTGCCTTCAGAAAAGCCAAAAATATTACAAATCGGCTGGCACCTTTGCTCTGAAGAAGGCCACTAGCGAAAACAATAAAAATCTAACTGAACCAATGGGCAACTATACATTAGGCAGATGTGTGGTTTGCAAACATATGAGCAAGGATAAAGTGATCTGTAATTGCAACAATGGGAATGAATATGTGGTGAATTATTTTATAAACTGTTCAACTACGTTTGTTGTATATGTTATCAATTGTTCATGTCCATTAATTTATGTAGGGAAAACCATAAGACCACTTAAAGTGCGTATTGCTGAGCACATTAATGGGATCAAAAATGCACGACTCAATTTAGAGAAGGGTAAAACTATCCATAATCTAGCTCAACATTTTTTAACCCACCATAAAGAAGAGGTGGATACCCTACGTTTTAGGGGAATTGAAGTAGTATCCAGAGATCCCAGGAGGGGTGATAGGGAGAATTTCCTGCTTCACAGGGAACAATTCTGGATTTACACTTTTGAAAGCAAGTCAACTGGTGGGTTAAATGAGCAGATAGAACTGGCACCTTTTCTAAAATAACTTTAAAAATAACTTATAAAAGAACATCAAATACCCAGAGGGTAATACGAGACTGGTCATTAAGTTCATTATTACTCTAGGGGGTTAATGAGATTGTTTGTATAGGTTTTGTGCCAATATGGTTATTTGTGAAATGTATTCACTTAATAGTAATATGGAACAGATTTTTTTAAATTTATTTAAGGGGGTTTCTATATTTGCACCTTCTTATGGGTGTCCTGCCAGACTTAACTCTGACACTCATAGGTTAATTAGGACAAGCTGCGATAATGTTGTTTATCTCTTGTTCTTTATAATATATATTACATTATATTTTATTTTCAAGGTATGGACAAATGATGTAACTGTGAGGAGTCTAGAGCTTAATAGCTCTGAAAATCTTTATGTTTACACATTAATTCATTATAAGTGTGTTGTATGATGAGTAACAATAGACTAATTAATAGTCATTGTTTTGGTTCAATTTTTAAATTAATTTTTAAATCGTTTTTTATTTATATTTGTCATTTTGAATTAATTATAGTTTATTATTTTGAGTTTTGTCATGTCATATTTCTGTGTGTGTATATTTTTTTAAGTGTTATGTATTTAATATAATTTTTTTTAATCATTATTAGCATTTTGGTATATTGATTTGTTAATTAGTATGTGAGCAGTTGATTGGATGGCTGACAGCCTGCAATAAGACATGGTTCCCTATTGGCTAATATAGGAGCCAGGGGAGGTATATTAGTGCCTCTCTGAGTGTCTATGGCGAAGCCCTGATGAAGTGTCATGTGACACGAAACGCGTTGGTGACGTCATTACGCAGCGACGCACGGCCGTGACAATGGTCAGTTTGAGGAGCACAAAGGAGAATTTTAGTGCTTAATGTCTGTTTATTTATAACATCTTGCTTTCCTAACACTTCTCCTCCCTGTTACAACTAGGGTTTGTGCATTTTGGTGTGTTTACATCCCTCATTCCTATGTGGCTTGGGCTCTGGTAAAATTTATTTGCGTCATTTTTGACAAGGTTATTAATATATTGTTGGATTATGTGTATTTTTGTATGATGAAATATTTTACTTGATAAAAATATATGTATTAATTTTGGCTTCTTTTGGTTTCATTTTCATGCGCTCCTATTTTTGGGGTCAGACCCAGAGGTTTCTGAGGGGCCTCAAGTGGTTCCCACGGGGGTCTGTGGGCCCACGGGTGATCCCTACGGGTCCGCGGTGCCCCCAGATGGGGCCACCGGTTCTTCCCCGCAGGTATCCCCCGTGGACACCTCCAGCCTGCTACTCATGGAAAGCCCAAGGAGACCTCAGGTGTTCTCCAGAGGTCCCCTGCCGACCAAAAGGAACCAACCCTGTATGTAAAAAAAATGTCAATGTCGCCGCTATCTCCATAGCGTCCAAGACGCGACGTGGGCTCTATAAAGATGGTGGCGACACTGGCACCGATGCCCCAAATCGGGGCCTGTAACTCGGGAAGCAGGAGGTCCCTGAGGCAGAAATCAATGCAGTTCAGCTAAGGGGACCCCTGCTCCCGCACACTATTAATAAAAATACATTAAAACAGCTTCATTACCTTAGCGGCTAAGGCAATGAAGGGGTTAAGGCACAATAGCATGTTTATTGGGGACAATTGCCCCCAATAAACATAGCAATATACAACACACATCTCCCCGCCCCCTAACACATACAGAACAGTAATGGTTAAAAAAACTATTATCCAGATATGGATAATAGATTATTTGCCCATTATGAAACACTTAAAACATGCATAAATAAAAACATGAATTCTTAACCTTAAAATCACCACATTGCATGTTACAATTAATCCAGCAGGAATTTTAAAAAATAAACCAACAAACCAGCAGCTACACAAATGTATATGAAATGTCACACAATTGCATTGAGTGTGTACATGATGCAATTAATCTGTGCATCATGTAACACTATGCAAAATATATGTAAAAATAAAATACACTATGAACAATGTCCCCTAACCACCAATGCAATCATGAAAATCAAATAGAAACGAAGCAACATAAATACATTTATCATCAATCAATTAATCAATTTCCTAAACCAATTACAATAAAATACAAATCAATTATACAATTCCCCATTCACTTCCTAAAGCCAAACCATTGCCAAACGAATTCTAATTGAAAGTAAACACCATCATTCCAATCTAACTACCAGAAATAAGCCATTAAAAATAACCTGTAACTAAATACAAATTACATTATTCACACCAATGTATAAATAAAGCTGCTAAATACATTAGACATACATGAAAAGAACATAAATATTAGCAAAACAATGAATTATTATCCCTGTATGTCTATCCATATAGATAGTTATATATAACATACAGGGGCAATAATAGAGCATAAAAAACAATGCATTTACATCCAAAAATCACATAGAATACACCCATTCAGTGTCCGTGAATGTATGTATATCCATAGGGACATAGATACATTCAGGGGCATCAAATGGGAATGAAAAAATAAAAGACATAAATAAAAAATCACAAAAACCTGTAAAAGTCAAAATAATAAACTTTTCTTTTGTTTACTTACCATTAGATGCCCACTCAGCGAAATCCAGGCAACCAGAAAGCACTGGAACCAATCCAAAGGTAACCATAAAATAATAAACCCTTACAATACACAACAGTGTCTTCTTTCTTCTCTTTGTAATCCTTTACGTCAGTCTTGGTGTCTTCTTTTCTTCTTTGGGGTCTTCTCCGTCTTCTTCCATCTTCTTACGCCACGCCCTTCATTTCTTCTTAGGAGGGGAGGTGTTCCCTCCTCAGCGTCTGGCTTCAAAATGAGACGACATAGGCTTTTAAAGGCCTATGATGTCACATTTTGGTCAAATGTTTCACACGGCCCTGATTGGGGTTTTTGTGATTTTTTATTCATGTGTTTTATTTTTTCATTCCCATTTAATGCCCCTGAATTGATCTATGCCCCTATGGATATACATATATGTTATGTATATCTATCTACAGTCGCGACCAACTTTATTCGAACTCGGCTAGCTCCGCGAATTTCGGAATATCCCGGTAATGTGCGGTTTTGTATCGTTTTAGCCCGGGATGTATTGCGTTATTTTCGCAGCTGTGATTTAAACATTTTATTTCCGCTGTCTGCAATACTGCAATGCCGTGTAAAAACACATGGGGGCGTTTGCGAGCTGTTGTCTTTGAAGTCTAATACCTTCGCGGTTCAACACAGTCTGTGCGTGCGCGCGCAGTAATAGTAAAATTGCATATTTAATTTATTTTAAAGTACAGTACTGTACATGCTCGGACCCTGTTGGGGTGAAGTGAGGGGGTTCCTAACATCTGGGGGCACAATAAATTTTATTTCTAGGTGCCCTAGAACAGAATTTTCCACGCCAATTGGCCGTCAACTTGACCGAGGCCCTAAGTAGTTCCCACGCCAATTGCGCGAATATAATTTAAAATAACCCGTTCTGTGGGTCTGAGCGGGTTGAAATTCGCCTGGCCCTCATGCGGAAGGACCCTTGCCACAGTGGCAAAATATCAGCCTTGCACAACCCCCGGAACCGGAGGTACCAAAAGACAGTTTAAAAGCACATTACCAAAGTGGCTTTTTTTCTGCCATGCAAGTCAATGGCAGAAACCTGAAATTTAACATTACCCTGACTTCGTTCTGTTGCCACGAGAGGGTCGCAATTTGCCATGCAATCCTGCCGCAACTAGGACTACATAGTGACCGAATCTGAGCTCTCTAGGTTGAACAGAACCGGAGTTATGGGTTCCAGGTTTCTGCTCATTCTGACTTAGCCGGTGAAAGCTTTCTCCGCCATTACGCTCAATGGTAGGACCCTCCTCGCCGGTGTGACCCTTTCTCGCCGCCAGTACTGCTCGGACCCTCTTGGGGTCAAGTGAGGGGGTTCCTAACATCTAGGGGCAAAATGAATTTTATTTCTAGGTGCCCTAGAACAGAAGTTCCCACGCCAATTGACCTAGTTCCCACGCCAATTGCGAACTCATTGCTCTTTTTTACAATGTTGCCGAGCTTGCGGCTTTGCGGTCAGGCAGTAAAAAAACAGTGCAGCAATTCAACATGGTCTTTTATTGGTGGAGTCAGTACGAAAACATTTATTTACAAATACTGTACAATGTTGAAACATTTAAAGTGCACAGCAATTATAACCATCAACACACAATAATACATACTGCAGCCTCTGCATGGGGCACAGGGAGTTAAAGTGACTTGCTTTTTATGTACTGTTTTTGGAGGTTGTACACTGTATTTGGGGGTTTATTCATCAAATTATTATGATGAACTGCCTTTTGAAATGACACTGCTGTTAACTATTTCAGCCACACACCTCCAGAGTTTTTAATCCCTCCCTAGCCAAGCGTCAATCGGCTGAGTCACCCTATCCTACCAACCCCCTCTCTCCACTGGGTCGTTAACCTTCTGCATATTGCCATTGTGTTCTTAATCCGCCCATAGCCGACCTACAAACACTCAGTACGCCTGCGTCTAATCACACCATCCCTCTCCCCCAACCCTTAGAGGCCTGTTGTTTGAACGGTAATGCTTTGGAAAATCCCCTCTCGAATTGGAAATGTAAATCTGATGTGCACAGCACTGTGAGAATTGAGAGTACACTGATACGGTATTTCATCAGGGTGTGAAAATATTTGTCAGTCACTATGGTTTACAGTCACATGTTTTAAATACAATAAAGTACATTCTTTAATTTCTTTAAAATAAAAATATATAAATACTGTATATAAGTATAATGTAACATAATCCGTTCTGTGGGTCTGAGCGGGTTGAAATTTACCTGGTCCTCATGCGGGAGGACCCTTGCCATAGTAGTAAAATATCAGCCTTGCACGACCCCCGGAACCGGAGGTACCAAAAGACAGTTTAAAAGCACATTACCAAAGGGGCTTTTTTTCTGCCATGCAAGTCAATGGCAGAAACCTGAACTTTAACATCACCCTGACTCCGTTCTGTTGCCACGAGAGGGTCGCAATTTGCCATGCAATCCTGCCGCAACTAGGACTACATGGTGACCGAATCTGAGCTCTCTAGGTTGAACAGAACCGGAGTTATGGGTTCCAGGTTTCTGCTCATTCTGACTTAGCCGATTCAAAGCTTTCTCCGCCATTACGCTCAATGGTAGGACCCTCCTCGCCGGCGTGACCCTTTTTCGCTGCCAGTACTGCTCGGACCCTGTTGGGTGAAGTGAGGGGGTTCCTAACATCTAGGGGCAAAATTAATTTTATCTCTAGGTGCCCTAGAACAGAAGTTCCCACGCCAACTGACCTAGTTCCCACGCCAATTGCCCTAGTTCCTACGCCAATTGCGCGCTCATTGCTCTTTTTTTACAATGTTGCCGAGCTTGCGACTTTGCGGTCAGGCAGTAAAAAAACAGTGCAGCAAGCCTCTACATTTGTTACACTGTCAAAGGAGCAAATGGAAACAATGTGAGGCAATTCAACATGTTCTTTTATTGGTGGAGTCAGTACAAAAACATTTATTTACAAATACTGTACAATGTTGTAACATTTAAAGTGCACTGCAATTCTAACCATCAACACACAATAATACATACTGCAGCCTTTATTAAATTCTTCTGCCACAAAACATTTTTGGTGCATGGGGCAAAGGGAGTTAAAGTGACTTGCTTTTTATGTACTGTATTTGGGGGTTGTCTTTGGGGGTTTATTCATCAAATTATTATGATGAACTGCCTTTGAAATGACACTGCTGTTAACTATTTCAGCCACACACCTCCAGAGTTTTTAATCCCTCCCTCGCCAAGCGTCAATCGGCTGAGTCACCCTATCCTTCCAACCCCCTCTCTCCACTGGGTCGTTAACCTTCTGCATATTGCCATTGTGTTCTTAATCTGTCCATAGCCTAGCTACAAACACTCAGTACGCCTGCGCCTAATCACACCATCCCCCTCCCCCAACCCTTAGAGGCCTGTTGTTTGAACGGTAATGCTTTGGAAAATCACCTCTCGAATTGGAAATGTAAATCTGATGTGCACAGCACTGTGAGAATTGAGAGTACACTGATATTGCACTGTAGGGGTGGTTGTCAATGATTATGATTCTCAGGAAATGTAATAAATATTTATTTTATTTTATCAGGAAACAAAAAATACAAATATAAAAATAATAATCAGGAATAATACATACAGTAATGCAGTCTTTATTAAGTTATTTTGGCAGATTGAAATTGGATAACCATTTGTAAAACATTTGTAAAACATGGGGAAACATGAGTAATGCACATTTATAAGAATATTATTTAATACTATATACAGTACTGTAATGTGCTGTATAATATATACTGTACTATATACTGTATACTGTAGTAATATTTTTTTTTTCGTCTTTATCTTTTCCTCATTCTGTCTGCAGTACAGTAGTTCATTGAGAGAGGAGAGGTTTTGTGTACATCATTACTGCTGTTTACAGGCATACCCCGGTTTAAGGACACTCACTTTAAGTACACTCGCGAGTAAGGACATATCGCCCAATAGGAAAACGGCAGCTCACGCATGCGCCTGTCAGCATGTCCTGAACAGCAATACCGGCTCCCTACCTTTACCGAAGATGTGCGCAAGCGGGGAGACTATAGAGCCTGTTACACATGCGTTATTTACATCAGTTATGCACGTATATGACGATTGCAGTACAGTACATGCATCAATAAGTGAAAAAAAGGTAGTGCTTCACTTTAAGTATATTTTCGCTTTACATACATGCTCCGGTCCCATTGTGTACGTTAATGCGGGGTATGCCTGTATATACTGTACATTTGACTGTACAGTACAAGCAGATTAGACTGGACGCAACCCCCCCCCCCAGGCCACCCTTTTTCCTGAAACGACAAGAAAACAAAAAATTAGTGCAGTTACTGTACTGTACTATACTGTACTGTACTGTATGTGCGTACTGTACTGTATTATGGCAGAACTACTGTAGGTGGTTGGTGCAGCTTTCTCTCTGGAAAGAAAAAATGGAGCAGTTAGTACGCAGTTACTGTAGTACTGTCAAACTAGTCTACTGTATACTGTAACTACTGTATACTCTGACTACGGTTAAATTCTATGTACTGTACTTGAACCTGATGGCTGGTGCTGCTCTCTCTGTAAAGAATAAACTAACTACTGTAGTGTATACTCTTACTATCTGGAAAGAAAAATTCTGTGCCATACTTACCTGTATCATACTGTACTTACAATACTACAGCACAGTACTACTTTCCTGATGCTTGCCCATTACGCACGATGACAATGGGCAACACAGTGGCAATATGGCCTATATATTTATTGCAGTGTTCCACGGTGAGTACATCGTTCCAAAAACTCATTATGCCTTTCGCCAACTCGTCCTTTTTGGAGGGTTTCGCCACTTTCCGGATATGGTCCTTCAGCTGATGCCAGACCATTTCGATCGGATTGAAGTCTGGCGACCTGTCATTGGAAAGAAAGGACAATTGGTTTAAGAGCTAAAAACAGTGGGGAACAAAAATGGGACACGGTCTACTGCACTTACTCCGCTGGCGTCTTCACCCAGTTGATGCCGCGCTCAAGGATATGCGCCGTTGACGCGGTGTGCTTGGGATCGTTGTCCTGGTAGAAGCGGTGACCATTGGGGAACTCGCGTGTGATGTATTGCACAATGTTGTCTTGGAAGAAAGCTTTATTCATGATTCCTATAGCAAGAAAAGAAAAGTGCTCAAAAAACTGCACAATAGTACAGTACAGTGCATACGGTAAGGCAACACTAGTCAAGTACAGTGCATTAGGCGACATTATGTTTGATACATTTTACCTTCAAAGATGACAATGCATCCCAGTCCACGCCTAGAGATGGCACCCCACACATGCAGCTTCACGGGGTGTTTTGGCCGTGGTTTTAAAGATATGCGGCCTTTTTTGTGGAATGCAAAGCTTGCAAATCTCTCCAGTGACACAGTAGACTCATCAGTGAAGATGCAATCCTGGAAAGTCTCCCCACTGTCGACACATGCCTGGGCCTGGAGCACTCTCTTGATTTTGTTTGCGTCCTGTATCATGGGGTACGCTCTGTAATGACAAGGAATTAAAAATTTTAGCGGCACAGTGCAGTACAGTTTGCTAAACAACACTTTTACCTCCTGTACTGTCCAGTACTAATCTCACACGTCCATATTTCCATCCAATGCTGCGTCTCATCTTCTTTATGCTGCTCTCGGATACAGTCAGATTGTGCTTTTCCTGCAGAGTATTTTTAACCCTTAATGCACTCCTCTCATCATTCTCCTCACTTTTTTTGTCCACCAGAAGAGTTGTCTCCCTACAATGTAAAGAAAATATATTGTTTTATTAATATGCAGCAATATAAAATGTATATACTGTAAATATAATGTTGTAATATTAAATAAATTGAAATATACAAAAAATATAGACTGCTGTACTATAAATATAAATATACACAATAAATATACTGTTGTAATATAAATATAAATATACATCCTATATATACCGTTGTAAGATAAATTGAAATATACAAAATATGTATACTGCTGTACTATAAATATAAATAGACAAAATATATATACTGTTGTACTATAAATATAAATATACACTATAAATATACTGTTGTAATATAAATATACATCCTATATATACCGTTGTAAGATAAATTGAAATATACAAAATATGTATACTGCTGTACTATAAATATAAATAGACAATATATATATACTTTTGTACTATAAATATAAATATACACTATAAATATACTATTGTAATATAAATATAAATATACATCCTATATATACCGTTGTAAGATAAATTGAAATATACAAAATATGTATAATGCTATACTATAAATATAAATATACAAAATATATATACTGTTATACTATAAATATACACTATAAATATACTGTTGTAATATAAATATACATCCTATATATACCGTTGTAAGATAAATTGAAATATACAAAATATGTATATTGCTGTACTATAAATATAAATAGACAAACTATGTTGTAATATAAATCAACAGAAATAACAACAGTATTACAGTAGATACAGAACTGTACTGTAGATGTACTGTACTGTATGAACAGTACAGTACGTACAGTACAGTTTTTTGGTTAAGTTTTATAAATATACTTACGCGTTAGTTACCCTTGGTGCCTTTTTCCGGTCTCTGTTTTTTCCGTATGCATGATAGCCCACGGTGTTTGATGGTACAACGAGGCCAGAAGTAGCTAACCAGCATTGAATAGCAGCAATTCGGTGTCCGCTCGTGTACATCTCCTTAATTCGCATGCTGAGATCCTTTGAAATCTTTTTAACAGGCATTACTGCGAGTAGAAAGAAATACAAACACAAGATGTTTAGTCGATGTGTATTCAATGTGCAGTGAATCCACAAAATGGATGGTGTATTTATACGGTAATGACTCACATTAGAGTACGCCCACTTTCAACACCTGTACCTGGTAGTCATGCATAAAAGGTCACACACTTTGCATAGCCCACCACTCGATGATCTTTATCTGAACTTGCCCTTGTCCAGATACTGCATTGTGCCACCTGCTTCCATGGAGCATCCCCGTTTCTATGGACGCAAGAACCCACTCACCTCTGCCGTGCCTGTCATGCTGAAAAAGCGAAAGGCGGTTGCTGTTTCCACGCCAAGGGCAAAGCGACAGGCTAAGGCCAATAAAGAAAACCTTCTGCTGACTCCAAAGGTTAAGGGTTTTCTTAGACGTAAGCCTCATTATGTGAAGAAGATATACGGTGATGTACTCTCGACGCAGAACTAATGGCAGCCAACCCATCGAATCCGCAGACCACTTACTCCCATATGCTTCGACGACTCTGCTGTAGCTGTCCCGGAAAACTTCAGCCCGTCTTCTCCACCCCCATCTTCTCCGGTTCCATCTGACGACGCTGCCGCCTCTGAAATCCACGGGTCACTGTCTCCTCTGCTCTTAGATGACTCTGCTTCTCGCCCGGAAATCCAAAGGTCACTTTCTCCATCCCTCTTCGATGATGCTGCCGCTTCTCCTCTACCGAGTATCCACAGGTCACCTCCTCCACTCTCCATCGATGCCGCTTCTCTCCATGGAACCCCCATCTCATCCTCCGTTGCACCCATCCCCCCAGATGTCCACACGCCATGCACAAGAAGCAGCTCGTTAGACCGGATGCTGAATGGGATAAGTGTGGATCTCCCCGGGAATTCTCTTGTGCTGGCAAAGATAGATGTGCTTCTGGAGACAATGCTAAATGTGGAGCAACGGATGCTACAAATGGAACAACGGATGGATCGACGGATGGAGAAGATAGAGGCTGACATAGCGGGCATACATTATTTGCTCGGTGCTAATGCCCCTGTTTCCCCGCCCCCGGAGCAGGGGGGTGACATGGATGTGATGAATGGGACCTTCGACCCCCTTCCATCAGCAAGCGCGCCCCCTCCACCAGAAGATGTAGTGTACATGTATGCCGTTGAGGAGGACATGACAACCACGTCAAGACCACGCCAGGAGACAACACGGCGACCAAGACCGGAGGAAAGCTTCCTCCCAGACAACCTACCATCGCCCGTCGCCTCAAGCACACCCGTTCCCAAAAGACCTACACCCGCTCGCATCGAAACGGTGCCCGACATCACCCTGTGCGATCTGCCACCGGCGCTCAGGGAGAATTATAGGGTGAGGAGTGCTGGTGTACCCCACAAGTATGCCTTGATCATTTTTAAGCACCATGTTCACTACTCGTTGTACTGCGACTGGGCCTTCAAAGTGAACTACGAAGGATATCGCGTAAAAAAGGCCCTACCTGTCAATTTAAGGAAAAACATTGTGGAAGAAATGCGGCGCTTTTATACAGTTACAGATCCTGTAATGAAAGGCGTTAGAGACTGCATTAATGGCGTTTTGCACCATGCAAGGAATCGGCCATGGACGGACAATGTGGAGGACTTTGAGTGAGACCATACTGTTGTGCTGAACTATATTGTACTGTACATGTTTTGCCCTACTGTTACTTAAAATGCTTCAACATTGTATTTGTAAATAAAAGTTTTTGAACTTACTGCACCAATAAAAGAACATGTTGATTTGTCTTACTGTACTGTGCATTGTTTCCATTTGCTCCTTTGATAGTACTGCAAGCTTGGCAATATTGTAATAAAAGAGCAATGAGTGCGCAATTGGCGTAGGAACTAGGGCAATTGGCGTGGGAACTAGGTCAATTGGCGTGGGAACTTCTGTTCTAGGGCACCTAGAAATAAAATTCATTTTGCCCCTAGATGTTAGGAACCCTCTCACTTGACCCCAACAGGGTCCGAGCAGTACTGGCGGCGAGAAAGGGTCACGCCGGCGAGGAGGGTCCTACCATTGAGCGTAATGGCGGAGAAAGCTTTGAATCGGCAAAGTCAGAATGAGCAGAAACCTGGAACCCATAACTCCGGTTCTGTTCAACCTAGAGAGCTCACCATGTAGTCCTAGTTGCAGCAGGATTGCATGGCAAATTGCGACCCTCTCGTGGCAACAGAACAAAGTCAGGGTAATGTTAAAGTTCAGGTTTCTGCCATTGACTGTGCTTTTAAACTGTCTTTTGGTACCTCCGGTTCCGGGGGTCGTGCAAGGCTGATATTTTGCCACTGTGGCAAGGGTCCTTCCACATGAGGGCCAGGCGAATTTCAACCCGCTCAGACCCACAGAACGGGTTATTTAAAATAATATTTATATGTTTATATATGTTTATTTTAAAGATATTAAAGAATGTACTGTATTGTATTTAAAACATGTGACTGTAAACCATACTGACTGACAAATGTTTTCACACCCTGATGCAATATCAGTCTTCTCTCAATTCTCACTGTGCTGTGCACATCAGATTTACATTTCCAATTCGAACTGGGATTTTCCAAAGTGATACCGTTAACAAAACAGGCCTCTAAGGGTTGGGGGAGGGGTATGGTATGATTAGACACAGGCGTACTGAGTGTTTGTAGCTCGGCTATGGGTGGATTAAGAACACAATGGCAATATGCAGAAGGTTAACGACCCAGTGGAGAGAGGGGGATGGTAGGCTTGGGTGACTCAGCCGATTGACGCTTGGCTAGGGAGGGATTAAAAACTCTGGAGGTGTGTGGCTGAAATATTTAACAGCAGTGTCATTTCAAAAGGCAGTTCATCATAATAATTTGATGAATAAACCCCCAAAGACAACCCCCAAATACAGTACATAAAAAGCAAGTCACTTTAACTCCCTTTGCCCCATGAACCAAAAATGTTTTGTGGCAAAAGAATTTAATAAAGGCTGCAGTACAGTATGTATTATTGTGTGTTGATGGTTAGAATTGCTGTGCACTTTAAATGTTACAACATTGTACAGTATTTGTAAATAAATGTTTTGTACTGACTCCACCAATAAAAGAACATGTTGAATTGCCTCACATTGTTTCCATTTGCTCCATTGACAGTGTAACAAATGTAGAGGCTTGCCGCACTGTTTTTTTACTGCCTGACCGCAAAGCCGCAAGCTCGGCAACATTGTAAAAAAAGAGCAATGAGCGCGCAATTGGCGTAGGAACTAGGGCAATTGGCGTGGGAACTAGGTCAATTGGCGTGGGAACTTCTGTTCTAGGGCACGTAGAGATAAAATTCATTTTGCCCCTAGATGTTAGGAACCCCCTCACTTGACCCCAACAGGGTCCGAGCAGTACTGGCGGCGAGAAAGGGTCACGCCGGCGAGAAGGGTCCTACCATTGAGCGTAATGGCAGAGAAAGCTTTGAACCGGCTAAGTCAGAATGAGCAGAAACCTGGAACCCACAACTCCGTTTCTGTTCAACCTAGAGGGCTCAGATTCGGTCACCATGTAGTCCTAGTTGCGGCAGGATTGCATGGCAAATTGTGACACTCTCGTGGCAACAGAACGGAGTCAGGGTGATGTTAAATTTCAGGTTTCTGCCATTGACTTGCATGGCAGAAAAAAAGCCACTTTGGTAATGTGCTTTTAAACTGTCTTTTGGTACCTCCGATTCCGGGGGTCGTGCAAGGCTGATATTTTGCCACTGTGGCAAGGGTCCTCCCGCATGAGGGCCAGGCGAATTTCAAGCCGCTCAGACCCACAGAATGGGTTATTTTATATTATATTCGCGCAATTGGCGTGGGAACTACTTAGGGCATCGGTCAAGTTCACGGCCAATTGGCGTGGGAACTTCTGTTCTAGGGCACCTAGAGATAAAATTCTTTTTGCCCATTGATGTTAGGCACTGTATACCACTGTACAGTATACTGTAGAAAACACATAATGAAACAATACTGAACATGTAGAATAAATGCACAGATTTATTTGTTCGGGTTTATTACACAGTATACTGTACGTCCGGAAAACATCAGCATACAGTACAATATTATCCATCGAAATCCCCCCATTAGCCGTTTTCTTTTCTGAAGAAAAACAAAAAGAAAAGTTTTAATGTACAGTTATGGTCAGCCCCCTACATAAAGAAGTACCCAGCCAGCCCCACCAAAATAATACGGCAACAAGACAGTACTCACCATTGAATTTCCCATTCAGCTGGCGCCGGCGCCGGTCCACTGCCAGTCCAGCTTTCTTGATCATCCACGTTCGATAGTTTGCAGCGGGACTAGTCCACCTGTAGTCAGCAGGTGAGGCTGGAAATCGCTTAGGTACATGCAAGCTTCATCAAAACTGCACGCCAAATCTGACTCAGGCTCAGGGTTGTCACTGACAGTGGGACCGTCATTGGAAGCCGGTGCTGGTGCTGGTGCATTGCTTGGCAGCGACTGTCGCTTCTTAGTTGGTTTTAACACGACCCTTCGCCTTTTGCTGCCTCCATGATCATAGATATGGGAAAAATCCGATGATACACACCAATACCCTCCAACAAATTGGGGCTCAATACGGTGAAAACAGGGATCACTACATAACCTTTTCCTTACTGCACGCTTCCACGTATGAGGAGTTGGCGAAAATTTGTAAAAGTCAGTTTTCGATAAAATACTGATAAATTTGACCAACTGTTGCCATATTATCATCTGTTGCATTAACTGTGGCACATATCCAATACGCGTAACTTCTGTCAGGTTTTTGAAAAGCGGGCTGCACTTGAACACTCATGGTGGGTGGGTCTCTGGAGAATACTGTAACTGAAACTGGTCTTTGTCTTTCTTTAATACTGTATGTATGAAAAGCCTAAATTGATACATTTTTGCAACCTCTTCCTTCAGTCTCAAGGCCAAGGCCAAGTTACAATAGCACACTGTGGTACAGTATCTTTTTTAAACTAAACACCTGCAAGCCGACACATTACTGATTCGGCGCATTACAATTCATGAATTTCTGCCATCTGGCGGCACGCGAAGCATTGCAGCCTATTTAAATCCGAACCATTATCAATAAACCCATCAACCGCGCGTCAGCCGGGCATGACCCCTGGCTGGGAATGGAAAAGAAGCGCGTCATGCTCAAGGTGAACAGCGTGGCATTCCAGGAACAAGCCAGGTAAAAGCCGGTGATTTGTTAGAATAAAAGCTGCCGCAGCAGTATATGGAAAGACATAAAGGGATAATAATTGATTGATTTGCTAATGTTTATGTTCTTTTCATGTATGTCTAATGTATTTAGCAGCTTTATTTATACATTGGTGTGAATAATGTAATTTGTATTTAGTTACAGGTTATTTTTAATGGTTTATTTCTGGTAGTTAGATTGGAATGATGGTGGTTACTTTCAATTAGAATTCTTTTGGCAATGGTTTGGCTTTAGGAATTGAATAGGGAATTGTATAATTGATTTGTTTTGTATTGTAATTGGTTTAGGAAATTGATTAATTGATTGATGGTAAATGAATTTATGTTGCTTAGTTTCTATTTGATTTTCATGACGGCATTGGTGGTTAGGGAACATTGCTCATAGTGTATTTTATTTTTACATATATTTTGCATAGTGTTACATGATGCACAGATTAATTGCATCATGTACACACTCAATGCGATTGTGTGACATTTCATATACATTTGTGTAGCTGCTGGTTTGTTGGTTTATTTTTAAAAGTGCTGCTGGATTAATTGTAACATGCAATGTGGTGATTTTAAGAATAAGAATTCATGTTTTTATTTATGCATGTTTGATGTGTTTCATAATGGGCAAATAATCTATTATCCATATGCACATTATTGCACATTAATTTTCTGTATGTGTTGGGGGGGGGGGATTGATGTATTTAATGTATAGGTCAGGTTTATTTTTTTTACATACAGGGTTTGTTCCTTTTGGTCTGCGGGGGACGTCTGGAGACCACCTGAGGTCTCCTTGGGCTTTCCATGGGTAGCAGGCTGGAGGTGTCCACGGGGGATACCTGCGGGGAAGTACCGGTGGCCCCATCTGGGGGCACCGCAGACCCGTAGGGATCACCCGTGGGCCCACAGACCCCCGTGGGAACCACCCGAGGCCCCTCAGATACCTGTGCGTCTGACCCGGGGCCCACCAGACAGCCACGGGCCTACCCATGGAGACCCCATTGTGGCCCACGGTGACCCGTGGAGACCACCTGGTGGACCAAGGCACCTGGCGGGGACCACCCATAGGCCTCCGGACCCTGTTTGGAACATGGTGCTGGGCTACTGTAGGTCTGTGAGGTGACCTGTCAGGCCTATCGGGGACTCCCGTGGGCCTGCATTATTAACCCTGTATGTAAAATAATAAATCATGTATTTATTGGGGGGGGCACAGTGGGTCGGTTATGTAGAGAATAAATATAATGATGTTTATTGTGGGGCTGTGTATTGTTTTTCTTGTGGGTACTGGGGGTGGGGGAAGGGGTTATTGGCCCCAAGGGTATGTGGGTAGGCCTCCCGTCTGGGTTAGTGGATTAGTGGGTTAGGGTGGTTAGGCCTCACGGGATGGGTAGTGTGGGAGGGTATTTACTGTAGGTCTCCCGCCTGGGTTAGTGGGTGAGGGTGGGTTAACCCCTTAATGACTGTAGTGGTTAATGACCGCTAAGGTGATTAAGGGGTTAGGGGCTATTTTTCTTCTTGTGTACAGTATGTTTTGCAGCACCAGAGGAACATGGGCAGGATGAAGATAAGGATGAAGACGGCCTTCATCGTGGGTGCCTGGAAAAGGTAATTGTTATATGTATTCACTGTATTTATTGTAATTTATATGTATTTAAAATGGGCAAATGCATTATTATCCATATGTGAATAATAGTAATACCAGAAACAAGCCATTAAAAATAACATGTCACTAAATAAAAATTACATTACACACACAAATGTATAAATAAAGCTGCTAAATACATTAGAAATACATGAGATACATAAACATTAGCAAAACAATCATGTATTATCCCTGTATGTATATACATAACATACAGGGGCAATAAAAGAGCATAATAAACAATGCATTTACATCCCAAAATCACATAGAATACACCCATTCAGTGTCCCTGAATGTATGTATATCCATAGGGACATAGATCAATTCAGGGGCATTAAATGTAATAAATAAAAAATACACATGAATTAAAAATTTAAAAAAAAAACTGTAAAAGTTAAAATAATAAACTTTTCTTTTGTTTACTTACCATTAGATGCCCACTCACCGAAATCCAGGGGAACCGGAAGGTCTCGAACCAATCCACAGGTAACCATAAAATAATAAACCCTTACAATCCACGTCTGTGTCTTCTTTCTTCTATTTGTAATCCTTTTCATCAGTGTTGGTGTCTTCTTTTCTTCTTTGGGGTCTTCTCCGTCTTCTCCGTCTTCTTACACCAAGCCCTTCTTCTCTTCTTAGGAGGGGAGGTCTTCCCTCCTCGGCGTCTAGCTTCAAAATGAGACGACATAGGCTTTTATAGGCCAATGACATCACATTTTGGTCAAATGTTTCCCACGGCCCTGATTGGGCTGTGAAAACCATGTAATTTGGGTGGGGGGGGGGATTTTTTTGGATGACGTCATTTAAAGACAATGACGCCAGCCAATCAGAATGGCTGAGCTTCAATTGCCTTTAAAATGACGTCATCAAAACAAAGATGGCC
Organism: Ascaphus truei; assembly: GCF_040206685.1. Taxonomy (NCBI): domain Eukaryota; kingdom Metazoa; phylum Chordata; class Amphibia; order Anura; family Ascaphidae; genus Ascaphus; species Ascaphus truei. Next base: position 95,790,607 of record NC_134485.1, read on the forward strand.
GGCGACACATGGTACGGTAGCCAATCAGAGCGTGGGAATGAAATCCCAACTCTGATTGGCTGAAGCAAAGTCTCTGTCACATGGTCTACCAGAGCCAATCAGAGTTGGGATTGAATTGCCACGCTCTGATTGGCTACCGTACCATGTGAGGCCGGCCATGTTTGTTTGGGTTACGTCATCTTAAAGGCAAATGAAGCACAGCCATTCTGATTGGCTGGCGTCATTGCCTTTAAATGACGTCATCATTTTTTTTTTGTTTCGGCAGAATCACATGGTTTTCACGGCCCAATCAGGGCCGTGGGAACCATATGACTAAAATGTGACGTCATAGGCCTATAAAAGCCTATTGTCTAATTTTGAAGCCAGACGCCGAGGAGGAAGGACCTCCCGAAGAAGAAGAACAGCAGGGCGTGGCCAATGACGATAAGAAGACCCGGAAGAAGACGGAAAAGATACAGATGAAGATGGAGAAGATATGGATGAAGACCCCCGCTATGGATTACAAATAGAAGAAAGAAGACACAGACACTTTTGGATTGTAATGGTTTATTTTTTTATGGTTGTTGGATTATTTCTTCGACACATCCGGATCAACGGGATTTGGTGAGTCATTCATCTAATGGTAAGTAAACCAAAGAAATATATGTTATTTTACTTTTACAGGGTTTTTTTTGCATTTTTTGCATGTCATCCATTTTTTTTGTATGTCCATTTATTGGCTCTGAATTTATGTATGTCACTGGACATACATACGTACAGGGACAGTCACTGGATGTATTATGTGTTTATTTTTAATGTTATTAAATTGTTTTGTATGCTCTTTTATGGCACATGTATGTATGTATGTAAACTATAGATGGACATACATACAGGTATAATAAAAACTTGTTTGCATAATGTTTGCTTTTCTTGTTTTCATGTTTTTTTTTTTGTAATTTGCTGCTTTGAGTAAAAATGTGTTTGTAATGTAAATGTTATTTTTTATAAGGTTATTTTAAAGGCTGTTTGCAATAGATGATTTAATTGGCTTATTTTTGGAAGTTATATTTAGTCACATGGTGGTTACTTTGACAGATTATTTTTCAGCATGGTTTGTTTTTAGGATTTGAACTGTGTAAGTGATTTTGGTTGTAATTGACTTGAGGTTGGATTAATTAATTGATAGTAATTTAATTGTGTTGATTTGCTTTGTTTGTATTTAATGATTTGTTTGTACAGTATCTTGTTTGGAATAGTTTATTTGATTTTGACCATTGCTTGGCAAAGTATACATGATGCACAGATTAATTGTATCATGTACACATTGTCAAATTGATTGTTTTTATTTGCATGTCTTAGATATTGATTTGGCTTGGTGCTGTTTTATATTTGGAGATATTTGTATTTCGGCATGTATATCCTTAACCATTTCTTTGTACATTGGTTAATCATGCATATATATATATATATATGATATATATATGATATATATATATTTTAATATATATATATACACATGGACGCATCAGCATTGCTTGCTTCACCTCGGGCACCTATGTAGGTGACGCCGCCCTCCAGTTATGTTTCCGCTATTTGTTGCGGATAAGAGAAGGCGACGCCAACATGTGTTGGACACAGTATGAAGCCTAGCACACCTCCACTACTCTTTTTACCACTCCGGGATGAAGCCCACCACGGGCGAAACGCGTAGAGTGTTCACCATCGGCAGCTACTTATGATTTTGTCAGCGTGACTTGTATATCATGATGCTATTCCTGTGGACTGCATGATTAATTCCTACATATGTCGGAGTAACACTCCGACTGACTCATCTACATTTTACTGACAACTGAGTATCATTTTCTCTGCTGCCAAGAGTCTTCCCCTTTTGTGGGATTTACACATATGTTTGCTTGATTTAGCTTAGGGCATTGGCTCTCATTTACATTTTATAGCCATGTGTCCTGCCTGCTTTTTTGTAGAATCCACAGGCATCTTTTGCATTCATGCTTCCTGATTTGTTTATTATATTCTTTTTATTTTTCTGGTTATTGCTGTTCAGGGTTTGAGTATTTTTTATCTTATTCTCCCCTGTGCCTCCCCCTTGGTTTAAGATATTATAATTATTTTTGTTCTTATGTACACTATTGTGTGAGTCCAGCTATATGCTCTACAGCTAGGGTCTTTAGGGGGTATTAGTACCATTTAGCTTATTTGTATCACTTTATATATTTGTTAAGTTTATTATTATACTTTTTGATACATTTTTTGTTATTGGTTCATTTTCCAGCATAATCTTTTTTTATTATTTGTCAGTCACAGCTCCTATATATTTTTGTTGCCTTTAGTGTGTTTATGTTTTTAATGTTAGTGTGTCTTATTGCTCGCTATTAAAATCAATTATTTTTCGACTTTGACTTTGAATCTAAGTCTTTGTCCTATATTTGATTAGTTATTTTGTGGTATATTTAGAGTGCTATTTTTAGGGGATTGTCTTAGTCTTTTGTGTGTTTTATATATATACACACACACACATGATGAAGCCACTGTACAAATAAATGGGTGAAAGGTGGGTATCGGGTCAGGGTACCTTAACCCCTTAATGACTGTAGCGGTTAGATTGGCTCTTTTTATTATTGTGTATATTTTTCAGCACCCGAGTGTATGGACGGTGATAAAGATGAGGATGGTCTTCATCGTGGGTGCCGGACAAGGGTGAGTACAAAATGTATTTATTTTATTTATTGTGATTAAAGTATTTTTCATGGGAAAATGCAATATTATCCATATGTGGATAATAGTAATTTTGCCAATTACTGTAGTGTGTATGTGTTATGGGGCAGGGGGATGTGTGTTGTATATTGCAAAGTTTATTGGGGGCAATTATCCCCAATAAACATGCTATTATGCCTTAACCCCTTCATTGCTTTAGCGGATAGCCGCTAAGGTAATGAAGCTGCTTTAATGTATTTTTATTAATAGTTTGCGGGAGCAGGGGGTCTTCTGAACTGAACCGCATTGATTTGTAGCTCAGGGACCCCCTTCTTCCCTAGTTTGGGGTATCGGTGCCAGTGTCGCCGCCATCTTTATAGAGCCCATGTCGCGTCTTGGACGCTATAAAGTTGGCGGGGACATTGACCTCCGATGTCCCATACCGGGGCTTGTAACTCGGGAAGCAGGGGGTCTCTGAGGCAGAAATGGCAAATCTCCATGCAAATGTTCCAAGCGGCTTTTTTTTCTATCAGCTAGCGTACGTTAAGTTTAAGAACGCTAGCAGGGGGAAAAAGCTTGCACGTACGATAAACCAGTTTTTGGCCCGTCCGAGTGAAAATGGCCTCAAGGCCTTAGTGAATCAGGTCTCCGGCTTCACTTTGTATCGGACGTGATTTTTTATTTCAAACAGATGCAAAAGCACAGAGCTTAGTGCATAGCCCCCATAGTATGCATATATAGTTGCTTATATCAGAAATAAGCAAGTACCAGATAACAAATGGAAGGACATGACTTCTTTCTCTCTCACTCCATGCTCCTCTTTGCTATAACTGAGACCTGGCTCACTCATTCTGACTCTGCTCTGGAAGCTACTCTCTCCTACGGTGGCCTTTCCTTCTCCCACACTCCGCACCCTGATTGCAGGGGTGGAGGCGTGGGGCTCCTGCTCTCCTCTCTCTGCCATTACCGAACCCTTCCTATTCCCCCCTCTCTTTCTTTTCCCTTCTTTGAGGTTCGCACAGTCCAGATCTTCTAGCCTCTCCCAGTCCACGTGGCGGTCATTTATCGCCCACCTACCTCTACTCATCCATCATCTGCCTTTCTCTCTCATTTTGAATCCTGGCTCTCGTTCATTCTTCTCCTTTGGGGACTTCAACTGCCACATTGATGACCCCTCTCTTCCTTGGGCCTCCCGCTTTCTCTCTCTTACCTCTTCTTTTGGCCTTCAACAGTGGACTGCAGCCAGCACCCACAAAGATGGCCACTACCTAGACCTGGTTTTCACTAAAAAAAATTCTCTCACCAATTTCTCCATTTCTCATTTTCCTCTCTCTGACCATCACCTCATCTCATTTTCTCTATCACGCATCTTCCCATCTCCATCTCCACCTAGCCCTCGTTTTTGCAGAAATCTGCGCTCTATTAACCTGCCAGCTTTTGATTCCACTTTACGCTCCTCCCTCTCCTCTTTCAATTCTACTTCAGACCATGACAACCTGGTCAGGAACTACAACTCTGCCTTATCCTCCTCTCTTGACCTACCTGCCCCACTTTCTCTCTGCCATCCTCGCCCTTCTAACCTCAGACCCTGGCTAAATTCCAACACACGCATGCTGCATTCCTCCATTCGCTCCTCTGAACGGCTCTGGAAGAAATCTCATACGCTCGCAGACTTCCTTCACTACAAATTTATGCTGTCCTGTTTTAACTCTGCCCGCTCTCAGGCTAAAGAAACCTACTTTTCATCACTAATCAACACACACAAGTCTAACCCACGTTGACTCTTTTCTGTCTTTGACTCTCTACTCAGACCACCCTCGGCTGCCTCCTCTTCTTCCTCCATCTCACCTCAGGACTTTGCTGACTTTTTTAAGAAAAAGGTTGAATCCATACGTCAGAACATCCCATCTGTTGCCTCCTCCCATCCCACGCCGCTTCCTAACTCTCCTCCTGCCTTTCTGGACTCTTTTTCTGCTATCTCGGAGGAGGATGTGTCACTGCTGATCTCCACTTCTCCCTCTACCACCTGCCCTCTTTATCCCATTACTTCACACCTTCTAAAACCTCTTGCTCCTTCTATAATCCATATTCTCACACACATCTTTAACTCTTCCCTCTACTCTGGTACTTTTCCATCCTCCTTCAAACATGCAACCGTGATACCATTGCTAAAAAACAGCAAGCTTGACCCTACTTGTCCTTCAAACTATCGACCTGTCTCCCTCCTGCCTTTTGCCTCCAAACTCCTTAAACGTCTTGTATTCTCTCGATTGCTACACTTTCTCAACACCTATTCTCTTCTAGACCCTCTACAATCTGGCTTCCGCACTTCTCACTGTACTGAAACAGCCCTCACTAAAATAACCGACGACCTCCATGCTGCCAAAGACAGAGGTCATTAAACTCTGCTCATATTACTTGACCTCTCTGCAGCATTTGACACCGTGGACAATCCTCTTCTCCTTCACATCCTCCAAACTCTTGGTATTTGGAACAAAGCTCTATCCTGGATCTTCTCTTACCTATCCCATCGTAATTTCAGTGTCTCTATTGCTAACATCTCCTCCTCCTCTATCGATCTCTCTGTGGGGGTACCCCAGGGCTCTGTCCTGGGACCCCTTCACTTCTCTTTTTACACACTCTCTCTAGGTGACCTAATCACATCATTTGGGTTTAAATATCACCTCTATGCTGACGACACACAAATTTACCTTTCAACCCCTGACCTTACACCTGCAATACAGACCAAAGTTTCTGAATGTCTCTCTGGAATATCATCCTTGTTAGGTCCAGTCTACCTGACCAGACCATAGAGCAGGCAACTTCTTCTACTCGACCCGGGGAGATTCATCACGCAGCTGCTATATGCTTCTGGTCTCAGATATGATAGTTACGAGCTCGGAGAAGCAAAGATTCAATGCACACAAGGTTGTTGAGTTATCACTTCTGTTTTAATATGCTAACAGAGGAATATTTATACAAAAGGCAAGGACAATACATTGTGTGTCAATTTCATACATCTGTTACAAATTCAGTTCCCATGTATAGATCATACATCTAAAATGACATATACCATCTGGCCTAAATTAGTAGAAATAGGGATAAAAGGTCAATAACTACTAATGGGGTCAGAAACAAGACTAGTGGTCTTGTTTCTTATGTAATAGATATCCTGGGACAGCTGGTCCACAGCTAGAATACTTTTACCATTTGGTCTTTGAGAGAACAAAGCTTGACACATATTTATTTTAACCTGTTCAGTCCCTGAAAAGAACAGAGCTGGCAGATACAGTTTTTAACCTTACAATCCTGGATGGCCCTCCTTTTGTTCTGGAAGAACAATCCAATCGACCAGTCCCATTTATTCTTCTACACACCACTCAGGAGAGGAAAAACTCCAAGGGAGAAACCTCTAAGAGACCATGGGGATGCAGAAACCTATCTCTTTTAGGTACCTCTTTTGATAACAGAGATGAACATATGGGTGGTTGACGAGTACCAAGACTATTGGTATTTCTCGCTCTCATTGTGGGAAACATATACATAACTGTAGAGCTAGAAGCAGAAGCAGCTTTCTTTTGGCAAAAATAGAGCTGATTATACTTTTAGCCATCTGAATTAACATATACACACAAAGTAATAAACTTGCGATTGCCATGATTCCATAAAGAATTTTCATTCCCAACGCACCTAGCCAATTTCCAAGACCAAATGTCCAATCAAACCCTTTTGGTTCCTCTCGCATTCTAGATTGAATTTCTGGTAGAGTGTCCATGTCATGATGTATACTTTTTGATTGGTCATCAATATAAACACAACATTCTTTACCTACTAACTTACAAACCCCTCCTTGTGCTGCCAACAGATAATCTAGTGCCATACAATTTTGCAATACTGTTGCTCTAATTTGTTGCTATTTGCTACTGAGTCTTAAAATAGCGTCTTTAGTATCGTTAAAAACGGCATCTATATTGACTACTAAAAAATCCCCATTTGCATATAAATCATACATTCCTAAAAAGGTATTAGACCCCTCCCCCCCCGCAACTCTCTTAACTGAGCTACTTTTAATAATTAATGCCTTTCAATTTCGTATTCTTTGCTTAGGTAGGGGGAACATTATTTAAATTCTATTTCTGAGCATAAGTGGGGGTTGGTGTGGGTTAATATTTCCTAGGAGCGACTGCCCAACACATACATCTTACATACTACATTTACTCAGAATATCGGAACAGACAAAATGGATGCCATAGTCAAAATGGCTGACTTGTGATCCTTTCCTTGTGGTTGACACACACCCTTCCCACCTTCCTCATATCCAATCTTCTCAGCCCCCTCGTATCCTTTAGAGACAGTCTTTTTAAAGAACGTTTAACCATATCATAGTCCTGCTGGACCAAAAAAATAGTCCCATAGTGCATAACTTGATTCCTATCTGGCCATTGTATCGGCCCAGTTGATTTCTTTTTTTTTTGGTCTCTTCTTCTGGGGGACTGCTGACATTTTCATCACCAAAAAGAGACATAGCATCGGTGGGTGGGTTGCAACACACTTCTGGACCAAAGTTTTGCTGTTCATAACACAGAGAGTAATGAGTAGGACAAACATACATACAAAAACATCCACTAGCTTCGCTCCCAGTGAAATAATCTAACCACCAAGTCCCAACAAATCCAAACCCTCATCTCTACCTTTAAACACTAAAATCACTTTCCCAAATAACATAACCTGGTCTAGTTGCAGGATAATACTTTATCTATCCTTCTATCACAGAGTCAATAACTTCCCTAGGCCAAAGTCGTATTTCTACTCCCTTCGTAACCAGTTTCTTTTATATATATATAGTTCTACAAATATCTTATAGCATCTTGTCTTTTTCCAAGGGGATAAATATAACTCTCGTGTTCCTGGGGTGCAACTTATTGGATATGGATAGTACATTGGGTTACATTGCACATAAGATGTTGGCTTTGTTTACCAGGATTCCATTATATAACAAAAAGGTGTGCATATATGCTATACACAGGACAATAAAACAAAAGACATATTATTAAACAAAATATTCCTGTTACTACCCTATCATCTTAATGTGAACACCACTTATATAAACCTAACAGCATAAACATTGTAATTAAAATAATAAAACCTGTAAAAAAGGTTATTAAAAAGTTCAAAGTTCATATATTGAGGTCCGGATTTTTGCCTATGAACTTTTCTCCATCTTTGGTTAGTGCCGGGTTTTATTGTGACCCAAAACACCAACTGAAAATAACTGTGTCTTTAGGCCTTCCCTTCTGTATTGAGGTTTAATTTTGAAGCGACTGTGGGTGCACTTGTGTAACATGGATCCAGGAAAATACTCTGACGGGGTAGCATCTGGAATGGGCCTCTCCACTTTAGATGAAAAGCGCTTTTGCGTCACCTTTATCTTCATCTAATTAGAAGGACTGCACCTGAACATGAGACACTCAAACAATTGCATTAGTTTCACACAATAGACGCTGATTAAAATCGTCTGTTTAGAGCATAATCATACAACATTAAATCTAAAATGTACCTGGGGTGACCATTGGTCTTCCCATGAGAAAAATTCTTTCTGATTGTCACGGTAGGCCAGGCCAAATACACCTTTATATTTAAGGGATCGGTCACAAAGCAAAACAGGCAGAAAAATACATTGCGGTTTATTCGGATAGGACCTCGGAAACACACAGAAACACAAAAAACAGAGAATATACTTTGGGGGACCTTATACTTATTAGGGAAATAACTTGGGGGATTTGGGCTCAAAATCAAGGAGTTTGGGGGACACAGGGAAGCCCTAGTGTAATTCACCCTGCGCACTGTCAAATCATGCCTGCTTGCTGGGGAAAATTAAGTGACTACCAGCACTTTGGACCCCCCAACTCCTGCAACCAAAATAATTATATTTCCACCCAAATATCCCCCTAAAACTGACACACAAGAAATTTCACAGTTCAAGGGCTAATGGAACATGACATAGGAAATAACAGGGTCAGTTCACTTTCAAGCACTCCATATCTGAGCTGGGGCATTGGAATGCTTATTCACATGCTAATTCACCAACCTGGGTTTAAATCACAGGACAAACACAATGCATTGCAGGTTTAAAACACATACAACCAACATGTAGACACAAGAGCTTGCACTCCACCATTTGTACCTATCATGTGGGGTTCTAAAACCTTCTCTTCTCTAAGACACCAGCTAAGAATACCTTGCTGACAGGCCAAAATATCCCCTCCGTTTTCTATCATGTGCCAGGAGACTGCTCTGCAGCTATTTCTCATAAGGGGCCACCCATACAAGGCAATCCACTTATAAACTCGCACAGACAGCTGCAGTCCCATGAGGCAAAGGGAATACACAGAGAAGGCATTAACTAGCCCACTGGTCTTACACAGTTAATCCCACATACACAGTTCCTAGCTTATACCCCTATGGGGGACAGTATCAAAGGGAAAAATTATAGGCAACACAGTAAGGTACAATATTAGACCCAAGAGCTGACAATCTCAGCCCTTGCCATTCGGTTTCAGGGGCAGCCAGCAATAATAATAGCAATAACACCCTCCTTTTGTTCACTTTTATTACATGTGAACAATATCACATAAAGGATAACAGCATTTAAAACATAACCTTAATGGAATTGGCTGATGTATAGCAAAACTAACCTGAAACCTTTGGGTATAAAATTGACATGAAAAATCTAAAAAAAAAACCCTACTGAATATAAAAATAATCTGCTATAGTCTTCTGACAGAAACTTTTAGAACACCAAATAACATCTGGTTTGCTGAAAGAACAACCTGTAGCATAAAAAACTCATAGACACAGATTTAAAGGTTGGACACATTTGAGAGAAAAAGATGGTTAAAAAATGATAAAATATTAAATATTTGATCAACTTTGCAGAAAAATAATTCCACATAGAATCCTCTAGTATACTGGCAGACCTCGCTAGGGTCAGTTTTCCTTGTCCATTGCTTTACTGCTATTTCAGGGTCTGCACACTTATACGTACATCAGCACTAGAGTTTTTTTTTTTTTTTGTGCTGATTACATTGGACTAGTGGTTACTTTATCCACTTCACTGTTCACACTGCAAGACACTAGTTTAGTGATTCTATGCAGTTAATCAGTGATCCAGAACATTACATTGTGCTCATACTATAGGTTCTGAGCATTTAATATCTGTTTTAATTCCCATCATTTTACACGGATATTAAAGATTTAAGTTTTAACCACTTCATTACCCACCCACCAGGTGTTTAGAGTGCTCATTCTAGGTTACTGTCCTCTGTTCATTTGAACTCTATATTAATCAATGTACAACTGTTTCCATTTCAAGCCATATAACAAGCTCAAATAACTCTCTGGGCTTCCTGCCAAAACCTTGTAACAGAAAAAATGGTTAATTACTGGTTACTGCAATTTAGGACAGCTTGATATATGCAGCTCGTCACAGAGCCCGATAATGTTACTGGTATTCAAAAATTAAAACTGGATCTTTGTTAAACAGAAAATTATAGGCTTAATATATACTTTAGACAGTTTTAGTTACTGGTTATACACAAAAAGAGCACAGAGTGCAGACACAAAACAAACAGAATTTTACGCTTCATTCACACATTCAACCAGTTTTTACAAAAATAACAGACACATATTTTCTCACCTATTCTAATAAATAGGAAAACAAAACAATTTGATCCTGCAGACTAAATTTATAAAGATATCCTTTTTTTTCATATCATAATTAACTTTTAAAACTAATTTTAAAATGCTGAGCTTCTAGTTAGCTTTGTGTCTAGAATATATTTCACCTGTTATTTCTATATAACATATTCACCTGATTTTATCTGTGGAGATTTAGAGGAAAAGAATTGTAATTTTGCTTAAGGAAATAAATCGCCTGGCCAGTACGATAAACATCCTTATTATTCCAGTGACAGAACTGTATACAAAAATAATTAATCCTTTCTTTATTCTTTTTCTCCACAGATACCCAAAACTTTCCCCTGCCCAGTGTAAATTAGTTTATATTATAGTGGGGGTGTACACATTTTAAAAATTAAATTTCAACATGAGCAATTAATTATATTCTTATTTTAGAAGCACTTGCCCTGAATAGTAATTTTGTATACATACAATAAACCGTTTTTCTTATTATTCAATGCAAATAACACTTTCATATGGATAGAATTCACTCAGATTCTTACAAGCACACACACAGGGATTACATACAATCAACCTTTTTATCATATTCATGCCTGAAAATGTAATAAAAACATTCTAATGGAAAAAGAAACCTATACCTGTTATACTCTTGTTTTCCACTTTTCAATTCAGACGGGAAAATATTATTAATTCAACTTAATATACACTCATACTTGGTTAATGTGGCACAAATAATTTGGGTTTGTATGTCTTAAAATTAAATTGGAAAAATTATATTTTTCTGTCTTTCTCTCTCCTAAGAGCTCTGCTGACTTGCTAACAACATTTCAACAAAAAGAAAACCATCTCTGTAACTTGTCCTTTAAAACAAAATTCTTATTATTTCAACTTTCTAATTCTTGTCTCTCTCTTTTTTTCTTTTTCTTCTCTATCTGTCTACAACATTCCTGTGCCTTTCCTGTGTAACAAATCACTCGTGGAAAAAAGGTGGGGGCTAGAGCGGCTTATACATGCAGGCAATTTGAGGGAGACAGACAGAGCTCAGATTGTCAAAAGGAAGAAAAAACTTTTATCTTCCCAGCTTTGTTGCTGTGCTTGAGTGTTAATTGAGGCACCTATGCCACACTGCATTCATCCATACGGGTTATTTTAACTCATCCGACAGTACATTTCTTCATACAGTATTCCTATAATCCCATAAACAACTTATAAAGGAATTTTATCTTAACGATCATACAATAAGGTTAGTCTTATCATTCTTAATATCATCTTAACCTAAACAATTATTAGCTTATCCTAAATTACCATCATATCTGAGACACCATATCAGTACAGCCCGTTTCAATTAAACAATAGGGACTCCAACCCTTTGTTATATAAATCGGGGACTCAAACCCTCGATTCTCAATTAAACAATTGGGACTCCAACCCTTTGTTATATAAATAAGGGACTTAAACCCTTGATTCTTCTGCCCTATAAAATTTAGGTTCTTTAATTCGCAGAGAAACGGTGAGAAACAATAAAATAAGTTTTTCTCACCTTTTTTCTGTGCAAATCCCACTTTTTCTGACACCATTTGTTAGGTCCAGTCTACCTGACCAGACCTTAGAGCAGGCAACTTCTTCTACTCGACCCGGGGAGATTCATCACGCAGCTGCTATATGCTTCTGGTCTCAGATATGATAGTTACGAGCTCGGAGAAGCAAAGATTCAATGCACACAAGGTTGTTGAGTTATCACTTCTGTTTTAATATGCTAACAGAGGAATATTTATACAAAAGGCAAGGACAATACATTGTGTGTCAATTTCATACATCTGTTACAAATTCAGTTCCCATGTATAGATCATACATCTAAAATGACATATACCATCTGGCCTAAATTAGTAGAAATAGGGATAAAAGGTCAATAACTACTAATGGGGTCAGAAACAAGACTAGTGGTCTTGTTTCTTATGTAATAGATATCCTGGGACAGCTGGTCCACAGCTAGAATACTTTTACCATTTGGTCTTTGAGAGAACAAAGCTTGACACATATTTATTTTAACCTGTTCAGTCCCTGAAAAGAACAGAGCTGGCAGATACAGTTTTTAACCTTACAATCCTGGATGGCCATCCGCCGACTGAAACTTAACATGGCAAAAACAGAGCTCCTTCTACTTCCTCCCAAACCTGGCCCTATTACCTCCTTCCACATTACTGTTGGAAATACGATCATTCACCCAGTAGCCCAAGCACGCTGCCTAGGGGTCACACTCGATTCCTCTCTCACATTCTCCTCTCACATTCAAAACGTTTCTAAAATTTGTTGCTTTTTCCTCCGCAAAATCACAAACATAAGCCATTTGCTCTGTTACTCGTCTGCTAAATCTCTGACTCAGGCCCTCATTCTCTCCCGTCTCGATTACTGCAACCTCCTGCTGTCTAGCCTCCTTGCCTCTCACCTGTCTCACCTACAATCTATACTAAACGCTGCTGCCAGGATCACTCTACTCTTTCCTAAATCTGTCTCCACGTCTCCCCTCCTGAAATTCCTCTCCTGGCTTCAGATCAAATCCCACATCTCACACTCAATTCTCCTCCTCACTTTTAAAGCTTTACACTACTCTGCCCCTCCTTACATGTTACTGTATGCACCATCCCGACTCTTGCGGTCTTCTCAAGTATGTCTTCTTTCTACCCCCTTTGTATCTAAAGGTCAAGTTCTGCTACCCCTGCTAGTATTCACAAGCACCGCACTTCCCTTCCCTTCTGATTCTATCTCCACACTTTATACAAACTGCACTTGAAGTCAAACAGTAATTCAGTCACAAAGATTAGGACACGCAGTAGTGATGTTTTATGTCTGCTATTAAAGTCCAGAGTATTTTTCAAACACTTGTGTCAGCAAGGTGTATTTGAGTACGAAGGGATTCATTGATTTTTTCAAAACAAGAACAGGTAAGAAATGATTTATTTACTTGTGATTCATCATCTCATTTATCTACTGCATTGCCAATGCGGTAAGTCAAAGGTGGGAAAAACTATCCGCACAGTTAAGAAATGGGTAAGTGACACAAACACAAAATAAGTATTGATCAGCCACCTGTTGATTTCCCAGTAGCTAGACATATTTGTGCGTTGAGACATACATTACCTTATGTAAACTCAGACTATAGATGCAGTGACTCACCTTATATGGGATGGTAACAGAAGGCCTCCTCCTGGACTTTATAAGAAACGTTGATGGATTTTCACTTGGGACACAATCAGATGTTAAGGAATACAATAGGTAATTGAACTAAGATACTTTACATTTTCTTTCAGATATATTGTACCTATTTGACCGTCGTGGTCTACAGTAGTTTTGTTCATTTTATGCATTCCACTATAGCATATACAATAATAAAATATATATTTTTATTCTTTAAAGTGATAACGTGTAGTAATCCAAGTAATGGTAAAAGAAAATGTTTTTTATTTTTTATTAGGTGGGTAAACATAAAATATCTACACATGAATGGGGAAATATAGCAGCTTAATGAATAACCACCTAAGTAATAACAATGCTCTTTGTTTTTCAATATTGAAGCTTATAAATAACTCACTTCAAAATGCTATCTATCTTCCTATTTTCTGCACTACATTGATTATGAAACATTTAAATCTCATAAAGGACCTACAGAGAGAAGAAGGAAAAAAAAGACAGGTCATTACTCTTCTCCATTAAGTTAATCATCTACTCACCTACATGTTTAGTAAGATATTTAGGTTAAATGCCATCTTTAGCTGAACAAAGGTTTAAGTACCATCATAGGAAGCTTACAATAAAAAAATGAATGAAAATCAATCATTTTCATGCCTTAAAGGAGAAAACCTGTTAGAACCATAGTGAAATGGGAAAAGTGGGAGAAAAGCCTAATGAAATAGTACAAAGAAATACATACTGTACAATAGACTCAATATTTTTCAAAATGGGCAACAATCAATAAGTTTAAACATATTAAACCTATCATTGCCATTACCTTACTTTAGACCTAAGAGAGAACAAAAGTAAGTTAACAAATGGTTTAAAAGGTCAAACCTTCAGGCTGATTTTTTTTTTTTTGCACAATAACATGTTACCATGGACACGTTCTATTGTCAAATTTACCATGCTCTATTCAAATGATTGGAGCCATGAGTTTGAAAAGTTTGAATTCTGCACCAAACATGCTATTTAGCTCCATTCGTGATAACTGGTGCAATAACTTCTCCTACATAAGTATGCAGATGTTTTACTCACTGCAGCATAGCAGCAGAACAAACACAATGCACCAGGAGGAAAAGCATCCAGTGTTGTTTGATTTAGCAAAAATATAAGAAGGGGACAGATCTAACACTCCATTTCACATGCTGGAGCATCCAAGCACATACCATGGTGGCTTCTATATTTTTAAGTTAATCTTCTAGGAAACAACTGCCTTACAGGAGGTAAAGCTCTGAAGTTTGGCCTCTTCATTGTTAATTTGACGATCATTGAACCTTACAATGGAAGACTATGTAGTTGCTCTTAAGGCTAAGGCCCCAGTGCGCACGCCACATGTGCCTGGCGCAACCTGGTTGACTCCTACCAATGTGCGATGGGGAGGCGCGGCAGGGGCACGGTCATAACATAACGCGGCTCGTTTGGCCTCATTGGCTGAACCGCTGCCATGACGTGGCCAGCGCTCCATCGCCACAAGAAAAGACAAAATCCTTGTCTTTACAAAATGTTGTTATGCCTCGCGCATTGTGCCAGGGTGCGGACGCAGGCTACGGGGCAGGCCCCATAGAGGGCCGTACCTTGTATGCACCATGCATGCCATTGCAGCTGCGGCCACTGGGGACCTAGCCTCGATATTCAGAGATCATTGTTCATTTTTACCACACCAGGAGAGGGCACTCTTCCTTTGACGTAATTAGTGGTTGTGTAGCTATCATGTACAAATGTAGCAAGAGTAACTGTCTCCACACAAGGACCATGTTGTGCTTATTCAAAATCAATTAAAAATAAGTTTTAAATAAATACATTGAAAACAATCACATAATACAAATAGAAGCATTTTAATCCACTGATTATCATTGTGGCTACTTAGGTCCTCAATGGGGGCATAGAAAGCCACATTTTAAATCAATGTTGACGATTAAAGAAAATGAATTGCATATGCCTGCAGGGCTGAAGCTTCACAGAACAAATACACAAAAAGAACGATTCCCAACAATAAAAAAAAATTTGAAAACAAATACTAGCCTGATGGCTAGTAAAAACCAAACACACAAAAACTATAACAAATAATCCAATGCACGATGGCTAAAAAAATCCCAATCCCAAAGTACTAAATAAATCCAGACCGGTGGCCTATTTGTCATCCAAATGCATCCGTGGTGTCTGATATTGGAACTTTACCCAAAGCCCTAGATCCTCAGTTGCTTGTTGAGTCTCAATCTGTATTTCTTGCTTTAAATGTTCTTTTCTTCTTATCTTCTTTAAAGTTTTCTTCTCTCTTATTGTTTTCTCTTCAGCCACTGGATGTGGCCTCTTGACTAACTTCTGAGACAGCTAATATCCACATAAAGGGAGTCTACCCATCAGCCAATATAAAACAAATGGGGCCTTGTACTGTAGGTGCACCAAAAGGAAAAATAAAAATTGAAAGGGATTCCAGATGGGAAGGAGAGAACAAAGCCCCTTATTCAGTGCACAACTACTTAAGAAACGGACACAGGGGCCTACGCACTAAGTGGCAAAAAAGCATTTTTGGCAGGGTTTGAACTCGCCATGTATTTGGCGATTTGCTCTCACGGTATGCAGGAAGGCCCAAATATCTGTGAGATCCACAATTTTAAACTTAGCGAGGTTCCGGCGGTGAGATTCTCAGCCATCTTAAAATTCGGGAATGGCGTGGCGTGTTCCTGTGCTTGTTGAATTTGGTGATAATATCGCAAGACTCAAAAATGTCTTGAGTGGACAATTTAAAGGCTGCGTTTGTTGTAATCTTTCTACGTGTTGTTGGGAGTGAGTAGTGAGAGACAGAAAGAGCTAGGCAATTGGAGTTTTGGTGATTCATACGGTTGGTGTGTATTTCGAGAGATTTGTCTTGAAGTTACTGGGGGGAGTGCTGATAGTGGTGTGATTGGAGTTGCTGGGGGGAGTAGGTGTGTGAGTCCACGTGTGAGTCAGGGGACTGGTGGTGGTGGGGTGTCTGGTGGTAACTCTGATGGTAGCGATAGTTGCGATGGTCTCCTGCAGTCTTTTCCATTGAAAGAAGGAGAGAGCAGTCAGCAAGTGGTGACAGCTGGTCCTAAGAAGAAAGTTGCAAGAAAAAGAAATCTCCATTTCAATCAAGAAGAGAATAATGTGCTTGTGGTGGTGGGTATATTGGAGCATTATGATCAGCTTTATGGCAACTTAGTAGGTAAGAAAATTATTTAGAAAGATTCTTACTCATCTTTTTGCCATCTGTGCCATAACATTTAGGAATTCACATTGATGTGACATTTGCATGGAAAATTCATTGTTTATATGTACACATTATCATTCAGTGTTTGCAACCAGGATAAGATTCAAGCAATTGTAGAAAAGTACAGTATGTAAAGATTTTATATTATAATTCATCATTTTTTTAACTATATATTTTAATTTTTATAACGTTCATGTGCCATAGATATTATTTGTCAAAGAGGATATTAAACAAACGTTATTCCATTTTTTGACAACACATTTTTATTTTATAAATTTACATAAACAAGTTATAATTTTTTTTTTAAAGGCAGGACCACTTCACATGTGAGAAGGGAGCTATGGCAAAAGATTATAGTGTCTGTATCTGCCTGTGAAAATCAGGCCAGAATGTATGACAACTGCAGGAAGCGCTTTGATGATAAAATTTTTTAATTAAATTAAAGTTGCAAAGTGCACGTTTGCATGCCTCAGACACTGTTGGAGGACCTCCAGCACCCAATATAAGTCTGACTCCATTGGAGGAGCAGCTAAAGGAGAAAATATTACCAATAATGCTTGAAGGGTTGCCTGGTGAATGGGATATCGGGGAGTACAATCACCCATTCCCTCGAGGTCGGTACTTTTACAGCAAGATTGTTTTTTTTTCCCCTTCATTGTGTTTTAAAAATTAAACATATATCATAAGTGTTTTAAATTAGGTGTGTGTCCTAACATTATTTTATAGTGTAGATGATCCAAAATAATACTTAATAAATAATGTTTATGTATACTCCCAGAATAAAGTGTTTAACAAAGTATTTGAAATGATAATTGTAATTTAATTCTAACCTTTCTACTAAAAACCAGAGACAGAACATAAAACACAGACAGAGCTCAGTGCACATCCAGTGAAACTTATACACGGCACAGTGCCTAAATATATATGTATAGATATCTATTAAATAAAATGGTCTTTTAGTTTAACATTTTGGCCAAATTGTTGTAAGCCCCTGAGCCACTACACGGCAGACCACATCTCAAGGGTCCCTAACACTAATATAAATTCTTAATAACCTGTGCCTTACCAGAAAGAATGATTTATAATAAATCTGTCACAATTAGTTGCATAGTTCTAAGTCTGATTGAAGCTTTTATTAACCTGTACATTACCAGGAAAAGCACTCTGTATTAGATTTGTCACAATCATACTATAAGCAAGCAAGTTCCCCTGAGAGTGGGAACTTGCTTGAACAAGAATTGTAAAACACACAGGACACCTACAAGCTCATATTGAACCCCCCAAAAGACTAAAACTAAAAAAGACCCACTCTGGCAGAATCTTTGTAATATTTGCCCAGACGCTAGGGACTCCATACACTACCGACACACTTTATTGAAGTGTGGTCGGTACCGCAAGCCGGGAAATCTCCCGGCTTGCTAGTGGCCGCCCCTCGGCGTGCCGCGCGTCATAGACGCGCGGTCACGCGTCATCGGGAGCGTGCGCCCCCTGCACGCGTGTCCAGGGGCTCCCCGAGGGAGCCCTGGTGTCCCGCGATCGCGGGACAGCGGCAGGGGGTTCAGGGGGACCCGGCGGACCCGGCAGCGGTAGGGAGAGCGCCCCGATCGGAGGGCGCTCTTCCGCTGCTTCGGCGTGCGCCCGTCACACTCGGGCGCGCGCCAGGCTACTGCTGCGGCACAGAACGGGCAAATGCTCGAATAAACTGTGCCGCAGCAGTATGTCTCTATTCCTACCATATATTCAGACACATATAAGCACAACACCAATTTATGTGGTAACATGCCTTGTCTGTGAAATCAGCTTATTTGTGTCAAAATAGAATATTTATGGTATAAACATCTGGACTTACAACTAGAGATATGGAGTCGTGTATCTAGTATTACAAACAGTTAACTAATTATATGTTTTTGTAGAATTTTTCTGGTAAACATAATTGGATATAATACCAATTTGGATCTCGCAGTAGAAATTGGGCCAAAAACCTACATGGTTAAAATATTTCCTAATTTGCCCAAAATCTCTATACCAAAGAGATCTTCTACTACTCCGTTACGGGTTTTTTTTAAGATATTTTTATTTTATTGTTCACTATGTCACACATATATTTTTTTTGTATGTAATAAAATTGTATTGTTTTGTATTTTAAACAGACCCTACTCCAGAGAAAATGGCTGAACAAACCATATATCAGTACACTTATATTATCATAGAGTGCATCTTTGGAGGGTCTTCTCTTGATCCTTTTTGGATCAATTTGTTAATATAAGATTCACAATCAATAGTTTGTGTTCAGATTTTGACCAATTATTGATGCACAATTTCATTACAAATATTTAATTCATTAGTTCTATGATGTCACAATTGAATGTGTTACTGTCAATGACATCTACCTGCATTGGTTAAATAACAAATGTGCATGATCCTTTTCATGTGACAAGCTATTAATGCTCAACTCTTTTTGTCAAAATAGATCTTCCATCTCCTGGACTTCACTGTGTCTGTCTTTTGATATGGATGTTCCCAGTCCAGAATTACAAACAAACCAACCTGCAGCTGCACCTCCTGATCCTGGCAACCAAGAGAATGTGTCCGCTATCGAGTTAGCTGAATATCGGTTACTGCAAAGCCAAGTTACACAGCATAACAAACTGAGGAGGGTTCAGAAAAGGGTGGTATCATACTACTACAAAATACTGTTGAGTTTCAAATTCCGAACAGATCTATTCAATCAATATGTCATACAACTTAATACGTTTCAAGACCTCTGTAAGACCTGGTGATGCAGGAATGCGTACTTCCAAAGAAGTGGAAGCCAATGATTGTCCTGTATTTCCCCCAAAGACATCTATTGGCAAGTCTCCCAGAACACCCATTCATTTGTCAATTGTCATCGCCAAACATCACAGCACCATTGTCTGCCATTATTCAAGGCTCTACAGACACACCTGCAAAAATTAGCACAAAGCAAAAATTACATCCTATATGTGATGTTACTACATCTCTTCAAGCTAAAAAACCTTGTGTACCATAGTGTATTCTACCCACACCACCCTTGACGCACCAACCACAAAATGATGAAGACACAGAACAGAAGCCACAGGCCCAAATTGTTGAAGCCTATGTACACCAGCCACAGGCCCAAATTGTTGAAGACGATCTACACCAGCCACAGGCCCAATTTGTTGAAGCTTCCCAACCACAGCCACAGGCCCAACTTGTTGAAGCTTCCCAACCACAGCCACAGCCCCAACCCCCACCTTGTTGAAGCTTCCCAACCACAGCCACAGCCACAGGCCCATCTTGTTGAAGCTTCCCAACCACAGCCCCAGCCCCACCTTGTTGAAGCTTCCCAACCAGAGCCACAGTCACAAAACATTCAAAGGCAACAATCGCAAAGATAGTCAGTGAGAAATGTACGTGCCCGAGGGGCACTTACAAGAGAAGCAAATACATCTAGGCAAGTAAACCGATCACAAAAAGCAAAAAATAAATAAAATGTTTTATTGAAACATGAAATTCTTTGTTGTTGTTCTTTGTTACAATGATACACAAGTTTAAAAATTGTACCATTTTTTTACATTGAATGATACACTTTAAAAAGTTTTTTTTTAAATGTAATACATATATTAACATGGATGTAATATTCATTGTATTAGCAATGTCAAAACAAGTGAATTTTTGTAGAATGTGTTATATTTTTTTAAGAACACGTGCTAAAAAAAAACTAACATTATATATAGTTCATGTAAGAGGCATCAAATTACAATTCATACTGCACCGACACACTTTATTCGAGCAAATACCCAGTATGTACCTGGCAGATACCTGGAATGCGCCACTCCTCACCTCTGACAAGCCCCGTTGCGTTTGCCTTCCCAGCCTGGGTTCATGCCTGGCTGACGGGCGGCTGATCTGTTAAATGATAATGATTAGGATTTAATAGGCTGCAATGCTTCGCGTGTCTACCAGATGGCATAAATTCATGAATTGTAATGCAGTATATATATATATACTGTGCAGTATTGCAGCCAGCGGGAATAAAATGCTTCAATCCCTGCCTGGAAAATACCTCAATGCACTCGGGCAGAAAACAGTCACAAACCTCAATACACCCGGGTATACCCGAATTCGTGGGACTAGCCGAGCTCGAATTAAGTGTGTCGCCAGTGTAAGTGCAAATATATGAATGGAATAGCAAAAACACTTATGTGCTTTCACTTTCATTTAAAGAACACAATTATATTTGATTTAATGTTTTAATGAGATACTGTTTAATTAAAAGTCTATTTTTCAAAACATTGCTAACATGTTGAAAATGAAAATAGAAATTATAGACACATGTTGCTATTATGTTCAATAAACATTTTTGAATGTCAATGTGTGTGTATATACATATATATTTATACAATTTTTTTACATAAATGTTATTTTGTTTCTAGGCAATTTTAAACATTCATTATACAATGTGTGTATCTACATACTTCTTCATTCACACTAATTAATTTTGTTTTGTTTAAACAAAATTCATGAACTTTGAAGTTCATTCATTATATTTAAACTATTTTAGATCGTTAATGTGTCGCAATTAAAACATTTATAAATGGTCAATGTTCACATCCACTTTTTTTATCACATCTGTTTGTGGGAGACTAAAATACGTACTGATTTCCCTTTGTATTTTGACCTTCATAATTACGCAACATTGATAAAAAGTAATAATTTAATTGCTAAAGAAACATGCTTTCCTAAATTCATTTTAAACTAAGAACTCAAAGGTATTAGACATGGCAGGGGTTTCTTCTATGCTGACACGTCCAAATGAATCTTTTCGATCTATGATATTTGAAACAATTGAAAATCAGGAAGATAACAGAGCTACAGTTCGTGAAATTTATGAGTACTGTATATCTCACAGAAATACCCATACTACAAGGCATCAAATGAACCTGCTAAATGGAAAAATACAGTCAAACAAAATTTAACCGTGAATGAATGTTTTATTCGAGTTATGCCACGTAAAGATCAGAAGTACTGCTGTTGGGAAGTTCTACAATCATTTAAAGTTGTTTTTGAGCATGGCACATATCTTCTGAATAATAGCTTATTCAGTTATCCCTGTCATAATGGAAGTTCACAGAGCGCTGTCTCTTCTCAAACACCAGCACAGTACCTCATGCAATATGAATGGCACTATGGAGATCATTCTTATGGGATCGTGCGAAATTACCCTGCACAATACCTGTCTGAATGGCAAAACCTTCCCCAAGATACGTACCTGGGACAGCCTGTGACCTGGCCACCACCCGATGCGGTACAAGCTAATGATGGCAACGAGATGTATATGTACCAGGATGACATGATTGACTCAACCATGACAGAAGCGGATACCAGCAATGTCATTTTTGACTTTTCAAATGAAGGAACATATAATGTTATATTCCTTAAATTACATTAATGCTCTTAAATTGATTAGATATGACAGCATCAGATGCATCATATGTTTTACACATGCGCAAAACTACACAGACACGAAGTACATATATATATATATATATATATATATATATATATATATATAATATATGTGTGTGTGTGTGTGTATATATATACAGTGTTCGACAATTCATTATAAATACACGCCTGTGGCAGGTGGATTTTGGACGCTGGCGAGTAGTTGCTGCGGCTCTATGAATTCCCCTGCTCGCGGCAATTTTTTTTTAAAAATAAATAAATAATCCCCCTCCCTGATTGGGCTAATGCCGGGAAGAGGGCCGGCAGGCAGCGCTGGGTTAGCCCCTTCCCCCTGATCTCCTCCCCCTCCTGATCTCCTCCCCCCCCTGCCCTGGGGTGTCCGCCACCTGGGATGTGGGAGATAGGGGGAGGGGTTGTGTTGCATGGCTGTGCACATGGGTGGGGTGCTGCCCCTGCCCCGCTCTCATGTGCTGCCCCTCTCCCGTGCTTGCCCCGCTCCCATGTGCTTGCCTCGCTCCTCTGCTTGCCCCCTCACATGCTGGCCCCCTCGTGCACTGCTCCCTCCCGTGCGCTGCCCCCTCCCGTGCTGGCCCCCTCCCGTGCTGCCCCCTCCCGTGCTGGCTCGCTCCCGTGCTGCCCCCTCCCGTGCTGGCTCACTCCCGTGCTGCCCCCTCCCGTGCTGCCTCCTCCCGTGCTGCCCCCTGCCGTGCTGGCTCGCTCCCGTGCTGGCTCGCTCCCGTGCGCTGCCACCTCCCGTGCTGGCTCGCTCCTGTGCGCTGCCCCCTCCCGTGCTGACTCGCTCCCGTTGCTGCCCCCTCCCATGCGCTGCCCCCTCCCATGCTGGCTCGCTAACGTGCTGTCCCCTCCCGTGCGCTGATCCCCTCCCATGCTGCCCCCTCCCGTGCTGCCCCCTTCTGTGCTGGCTCGCTCCCGTGCGCTTCCCCCTCCCATGCTGGCTCGCTCCTGTGCGCTGCCCCCTCCCGTGCTGGCTCGCTCCCGTGCTGCCCCCTCCCGTGCTGCCCCCTCCCATGCTGGCTCGCTCCCGTGCGCTGCCCCCTCCCGTGCTGGCTCGCTCCCGTGTGCTGCCCCCTCCCGTGCTGGCTCGCTCCCGTGCTGCCCCCTCCCGTGCTGCACCCTCCCCTGCTGGCTCGCTCCCGTGCGCTGCCCCCTCCCGTGGTGGCTTGCTCCCATGCTGCCCCTTCCTGTGCGCTGCCCCCTCCCGTGCTGGCTCGCTCCCGTGCTGGGGTGGGGAGGCTGGAGAGCCGAGTCTTGGTGCTTCCCCCCACTCCCCGTCCCCCATCGGGAGCAAGATGGCCGACACTGCTCTGTGAGGGAGGGAGAGGTGCCTGTTTGAGCTGAGACCGGCTCAGGGGAACCCCGAGGAGAAGCATCAGCCCAAGAGATCTGCTCCGGAGATACGGGGTGAGTGATGTCATCAGACCACCAACATTTAAAGCACCACTAACACTCAGGGGGGGAGAGTGTGTGTGTGTGTGTGTGTGTGTGTGTGTGTGTGTGTGTGTGTGTGTGTGTGTGTGTGTGTGTGTGTGTGTGTGTGTGTGTGTGTGTGTGTGTGTGTGTGTGTGTGTGTGTGTGTGTGTGTGTGTGACATTGTGGGAATGAGGGTACCTGGACATTGAGGGACTGCGGATCAGGTAAGATCCCATGCGGGATTGCTGCTTTAGATATTGTGAAGCAGGAACGTCCAGACACTGGTTAAGCTGTTCAGGAAACTAGTCATTCACACCTGGCTTTTATTTCTAGATCCGACATTTACACACACACACACACACACACACACACACACACACACACACACACACACACACACACACACACACACACACACACACACACACACACACACACACACACACACACACACACACACACACACACACACACACACACACACACACACACACACACACACACACACACACACACACACACACACGTAACAATGACTAATTGTAGTATAATGTAATACAATAAATACATTTATGTCAAAAACAAATGTTGTTCTGACTAGGAATTTATTAAATGTATTTTATTTATATATTTTATTTTAAAGCGGGGTTGGGGGCGGGACTATATATATATATTTGAATGTGCTTTGTACTCCTCCACGTATAAAGTAACTTTTATTAATTAACATCACAAATGCATTCATAATACTGTAATAATGACAGGTCATTGTCTATATGATATATATTTAATTTCACATGCATCGATGAGTAACAATTCAGCATGTAATAATATAAATATCGCGTCTTCATGTGACGTGCCTATGTGGTCATTTTATGAGTCTTACTTTGCACTATGCTAATCTACATTAATACGCCTAGCTAAGGTGTGCACGCAACATAGCTTGCGCACGCAGATTATGTCCGCCGTGAAATATGTTCAGAGCTACATAAAAGCTAAACATTAGTTACAAACACATATTAAAAGGTTCAATTTGTCACATCGCACTGATCACTAAGCATATGAGTAGCTTCTGCATGAAAGGAATATATTATAAATACATTATATTCGAGCACACGCAACATTAATTCAGCATATTGATATTCTTACTACATTTGCATAATATGTTAATTATATTTCTGACATTTTTTTTTCAGATCGACTGGCCCAACATATGAATTAACGTGTCGCAAATAAGAATTAGGAGGATCCAATGCGCACTCACATCCAGATGATATGGAAATAAAAGAAAAAGAACACAACAGTGTAATTCTGTATGTATCCGATATAGATAAAGATGGTAATGCACTCACATTTAGTAAGGTAAAACAGGCATCTTTAACTGATTAACTAATCAGTTTAACCAAACTGTTGTTGAGAAACGTCTGGTGTCAGGATACTTCTTATATAATCTCTGACGACAGGATATTCCCAATATCTCCCAGGCTCACGGGCAGCAGGATATTATGAGGATACAGAGAAATAGACAAACATAGTGTAATACTGTATATATAGAGATATATTCTATAAATATATATCGTATATCAACTCACATAATGTGTACTAATAGTACGCCATTAGGTTGTTAAAGTAACCAACTTTTGATGTCTTCATCAGCCGGTGACGTGCTGTGCAGAACGGCCAACGGTGACTACTGTCAAGTTTGATGTATAATATACATACTGTACTGTAATGATAGTTATGATTATAGTCTCTTGGATCAATATGGGTTGTTTCCCTTCTACAGTACCTATAGAGATATTTAAATATTCACTAAATGTATTGTATATTGTATTCCTCTATCTCATTTTCTCAAATAGGAATCTAGTTCGCTGTTTGTGTATACAATTTTTTTTAAAGTTTTTTCTTTTTCATGTCGTCACTTGTTAATTGCTTTTATCTAATTTTATTGTTTTTTGTCCATTTACATCTGCTCGCTACTCTTGACTGGCGGTCCCCCGCTTACATGGGACGCACCTTCTTCATCTCAGGCAGCTCATTGGGAGACGAGTTCCACCTATAGGATTCGTCTCTCTTGCTTTTGCGCCATTCTGCACTGCATCATCCTGTGATTGGAGGCGGGGGATCCTCTACATAAGTGTGTGAATGATGGACGCGAATTCACTCTTTGATAAAGGGCATTCCGCCTGAAACGCGTCAGTGTAATTTTATGTTCTCTGTATGCCATGTTTATTAAAGTATAGTTTTTAACTCTATTTTTGCTGGTGTTAGCCCCCTTTTTGGCACAGCTGTGCTCCGCTTCAATCCTGGATTTGTCTTTCTTTGCTACTTACCAGCATGATGCACGCACAAGATAAGCTGCCTTTATGTGAGTACTATATTTTCTACTCTTATTGATTGTGGAGAGCTGACCGCTATCAGTGCTGTTCTAGAGGATATTGTCCAGTGGAGTATTTTTTCTGGTTGTTTATCTACTTATATAGTTAATTGTCTCCACTATTTGGATGGTTATTGCTTTAACCCCTCATATGACACATATATTCACTGGGTCTACTAGTCTCACGAGGCTGGATTATATCTTATCAATACTCAATCATTATTCTTATTCAGGACTATATTTGCATTATATATTTCCTTTATCTACTGAGCACCGTTACATGGAATTTGCTTCTATCTCTTGTACCTGACGGACACTATTCGGTTGCTCGTTCAATTGTAACATTTATATATTCATTTTTTTCATTGGGGGCTAACATAAACCAACTGTGATATTATATCACTTGATGTAACATGTTTTATATATTAACCGGACATACAAGGGAACCTATATGATGGAAGAGGATTTAGAAGAATTAGAGGTTGTCAATCCTCCCAACATTATGTTTGTCCAGAAAAGTGCAGACAACACAGGGAGGAAACGCAGAGCAGCCCATGTCTTTGAGAATATAACGGCGAATAGCTGTGAAGATACTGCACCGACACACTTTATTCGAGCAAATACCCAGTATGTACCTGGCAGATACCTGGAATGCGCCGCTCCTCACCTCTGACAAGCCCCGTTGCGTTTGCCTTTCCAGCCTGGGTTCATGCCTGGCTGATGGGCGGCTGATCTGTTAAATGATAATGATTAGCATCGCGTGTCTACCAGATGGCATAAATTCATGAATTGTAATGCAGTATATATATATATACTGTGCAGTATTGCAGCCAGCGGGAATAAAATGCTTCAATCCCTGCCTGGAAAATAACCCAATGAACTCGGGCAGAAAACAGTCACAAACCTCAATACACCCGGGTATACCCGAATTCGTGGGACTAGCCGAGCTCGAATAAAGTGTGTCGCCAGTGTAATGTGGATCTTACTCTATACTTCCTCAAACTGGAAAAGGTACTATTAACTAACATTAGATTGTAGTGGGACATTACGTCTTTGGACAATTACCTTATCTCCAAGAGGATACCAAGAGGGCTCCGTGTGAAGAAGATACCATCTTTCGGGTTTCCATCCAAGGAATTCGAGACCAAATGGATTAATATAATGGATGATTGTTCAATGAAACTTATGGACCTTATCATTAAGACCAAAGTACAGGAAAGGAATATAGTGAAAAAGAAAATTAAAGATCTACAGTAGAATTTAAACAACTTCAAGGATATGGAAGATTTTCAAGCTATGGATGACAAATTGTCTAAGAATGTAGAGAAAGTTGAAGACGAGATCATGACCAAAAAACAACACAAATTTGACAGAGACCAAGGAGACTATGAACAGAACCAAATCTATATTTGACAGAAGCCACCATCATCTAGGACCCCGAACCATCAGGATAACACTCAAAAGAAGAACTTCAAAAACAAAAATAAGAATGAACATCCTAAGAAGTCCACACCTAAAAGATCAATTTTGAAAAAATCTTCTGAAGCATCCAGCCTTTCGGACATATCAGATAGTGATACCCGTCAACAAACCGTCTCCTTCTCAACGGATGATGATACGGATAGATCTCGGGATAACACTGATTATGAAACACGGCATACGAGACATCAACAAGAAGTGTCTACATCCTATGATCTTAGAAGTTCAAAAAGTTCAAAAAACTATCAAAAGAAACTAGGCGCTCGTCCAAAAGAAGGGGCGCTAAAGAAAAGAAAGATGGACTCTTAATTCACAATAATAATGTTATGAATATCTCAGGTATAGAACTGACTGGGGGTTAAATTGCCGTGTTGAACAAGTGATTGAATTTTGCGCTTAGTGATGATTTCGATTTGTTCAACACGGTAATTGACCTTCAGAAATATATCAGGAAATTGTCACTCAAGAAAATTTTTCTGTCCAGGAATGCTGTTGTTCCCGAATCTTCTTCATCGGAGGGCATGGACACCATTGATCCCTGTCCTGCGATTGACGATATTCTGGAGGACAGATTATCATTTAAAAAGTATGGTGTCCTACAGGATATGAAAGATTTACTTATGAACAGGAATCTGAGGATCAACAGAATTAAGACACAGAGGATCAATTTTTATTTCTAAGGGGGAGAAAGCATACGGCATTCAAAAACAAATCCATTTTTTGCCCCTCCTTTACCAAAGGTCCACACTTAGAGACATTTGAGAAGATGGCAGGGAGGGATTTACAAACTTTAGCCAAGGGCTTTACCTTCTCCACATCTCCTCTTGATAATGTCTCTGCAGTAGAACGACGACAGCTACATTCACTCAAAAATAGATCTGATATCGTCATTAAGAATGCAGATAAAGGAGGGGCAGTGGAAGTGATGCATGCCGATGCTTACCTCTCTGAGGCTCCTAGACAGCTAAACAACACACAAGCATATTGTAAACTAGACAGAAATCCTACATTACCTTACCTAGCAGAGATTCGGGATCTTATAGATCAGGGCAGAGAGTTGGGAGTCCTGACAAAACAAGAAGCTACGTATCTTTACAATCCTTTTCCCACTCTGCCTATTTTTCACCATCTCCCAAAGATCCATAAGTCTCTGGTCTGTCCGCCTGGCAGGCCTATTATATTGAGCATTGGATCTTTGGGAGATGGTGTATCGAGGTACGTGGATTATTTTTTACAGACATTAGTGAAAAAACTTTCCACATATTTGAGAGATTCATTGGACATACTTCTGGATTTTCAAACTATCACTTGGTCCAACACTTACATGTGGGTCACACTTGATGTGACCTCATTATGCACTATAATAGATCACACTTTATGCACTAGGGCTATTAGTTATTTTTTGAAGTACTCTAATATTCACTTAGCACAGAGCACGTTTTTATTGGATTGTGTTATGTTTTTATTACAACATAACTACTTTTTATTTGATAACCAATAATATTTACAGACACAGGGGACAGCTATGGGCACGTCATTTGCACCCTCATATGCTAACCTCTTCATGGGATTCTGGGAAACTACACACATCTTTGGTGACACTAATCCATTTAGAGAAAACATTATTTTTTATCGTCGTTATATAGATGACCTTTTATTAATTTGGAGTGGGGATTTACAGTACATACACTTCATGCCTTTTTTGAATATCTTGAAGCTAATGTCTTTAATTTCAAATTCACTCATGCTTTTCATGACAATAAAATTGATTATTTGGATTTACATTTATATGTGGATGTTAATTTGAAAATACAAACAGACATCTTCAGGAAAGCAAACTCCCAAAACTCTCTGCTCAGATCAAATAGTGCCCACCCAAGACCCTTAATTCGGGATATCCCCAATGGTCAGTTCCTCAGATTGAGGAGGATCTGCTCAACTGAGGAGTCCTTTCGCAGACAAGCAGATCAATTAAAGATGAGGTTTAAGGATCGTGGTTATACGGATGGGGATTTGGAAACAGCATTCGAGCAGGCATTACATACTGATAGGACAGAACTCCTATCTAGATCCAATAGATCCAAATACACAAAAGGGAAATAATTTTCCCAGACTGGCTCAATGAAAGATATACCATTTTTTATAACCACCTTCTCTAACCAGGCTGAACAAATTAGGTCTATCTTTAATAGACATTGGGACATTTTGAAACTAGACAAAGACTTAGACATGTACACCAGTTCTAACCCAAAGGTAGTATTTAGAAAGGCAAAGACCATTGGGAGTCATGTCTCACCCATTCTCTATTCTTCGGCCAAAAAAATTGTTAGAAATACACCTAAGGGCTTTTTCAAATGTGGGGATTTTAATCTCTGTAGATATGCAACATCCATTAAATTTATCAGAAATGTTTATACAGACCAGAAATACAACATTGGTTTGTTTATAACATGTAATACCAATTTTGTTATTTACCTACTTAGATGTGCATGCGGGAGTGGGTATGTAGGAAGGACCATCAGAGGACTCAGAGTAAGAATTAATGAACATGTAAGGAGTATTAAAAACAAAGATGAAAGATTCCCAGTGGCACGCCACTTTACTAATTTCCCCCATGGAACACTGAGTACATTTTCATTCAGTGCCATAGAACATATACATACAGTACTAATGTTAGGGGAGTAGATAGGAAACCCTACTTAATTGTAGGGAGATGCATTGGGTTTATGCCCTTGGGACATTAGCAACCAAGGGCATGAACCTGGATGGGAATTGAAACATTTTTTGAAATAAGTGATTTGTTGGCAATAACTGTATGGTGATTCATATTTTGTGACCATATGCCGACAGATGTACGAATCTGTAACAATATTGAGATATAGGATTAAGTCATTCTATTTTTGCTGTACATTAATTATATTTATCACTTACTCTAATATAGTGTTGTTGGTTCCATTAGTTTTATTTATTGACCACCAAAACATTAATGAGGTTATATGTCTTTTGTTTATATTTTTGATTCTTATTTTTGTTTTTCATTTTTGTCATAATCTTTAGTCATATGTGTATCTATTTAGAATTATGATAACTTTTCATTATTTATTGTAAATTTATATGATAATGTATTAGGTTATGATAAGAGAGGTTGTTCTATAGTCTCTTCTCCTTGCTTGGTATATCCATATACTGCTGCGGCCGAGTTTATTCGAGCATTTGCCCATTCTCGGCCGCAGCAGTAACCTGGCGCGCGCCGGAGGGTGCCGGGCGCGCGCCAAAGCAGCGGAAGAGCGCCCTCCGATCGGGGTGCTCTCCCTACCGCTGCCGGGTCCGCCGGGTCCCCCGGAACCCCCTGCCGCCCTCCCTCGGGGAGCCCTGGACGTGCGTGCAGGGGGCGCTGACACCCGATGACGCGTGACCGCGCATCGGTAACGCGCGGCACGCCGAGGGAGTGGGGCTAGCAAGCCGGGGCATCCCCCGGCTTGCGGAACTAGCCCTGCTAGGATAAAGTGTGTCGGTAGTGTATAGCTTCTAACATTTATCTGCTTTACAATTTTGGCATCCCTACTATCAAGTTTGATGTATAATATACATACTGTAATGATAGTTATGATTATAGTCTCTTGGATCAATATGGGTTGTTTCCCTTCTACCTATAGAGATATTTAAATATTTACTAAATGTATTCTATATTGTATTCCTCTATCTCCTTTACTCATATAGGAAACTAGTTTGCTGTTTGTGTATACAATTTTTTTAAAGTTTTTTTCTTTTTCATGTCGTCGCTTGTTGATTGTTTTTAATCTAACTTTATTGTTTTTTGTCCATTTACATCTGCTCGCTACTCTTGACTGGCGGTCCCCCGCTTACATGGGACGCACCTTCTTCATCTCAGGCAGCTCATTGGGAGACGAGTTCCACCAATAGGATTCATCACTCTGGCTTTCGCGCCATTCTGCATTGCGTCATCCCGTGATTGGAGGCGGGGGATCATCTACATAAGTGTGAGTATGATAGACGCGAATTCACTCTTTTATAAAGGGCATTCCACCTGAAAAGCGTCAGAGTGTCATGTTATGTTCTCTGTATGCCATGTTTATTAAAGTATAGTTTTTAACTCTATTTTTGCTGGTGTTAGCCCCCTTTTTGGCACAGCTGTGCTCCGCTTCAATCTTGGAATTGTCTTTCTTTAATACATTATAAACACAGTCAAATGACATACCAAATGTAGGGCATGCTTATTTCTGATAGTAATAACAGTTTTGACAAAGTTTAATACTGTACAGTATGTATGTATTATTGTTTACAAACATGTTTGTTATTGTAAAAACTGTACCTTTAAGAGGTTACGATAGCACTATCCCGCGAACCTGCGGAACGTAAACATTTTTGTACCACATACAAAATCATAATATCAACAAGTCATATATCAAAACATTAATAAATTACACGGGGACTGTTGCAGGGTACATGCAACTACACACGCGGGTTTCTTGTCAAGGCTTATTTATTTAGCCTTAAAAGATATACAGCACACAAAACAAAAATAGCTTTTCATCAGCAACAAAAGGAAAATGGCTTTTCTTCAGCAGACAAACAAAAATAGTTTCTCTTTAGCAGACAGTGTATAAATCAGGCAGTTACCCTTTTCTATGCAGGGGACAGACAGTTCACAATTCATCTACTTTGCTAATCAGACCTTGTATCAGGAAATCTCTTCAGCAGCTTACTCCTCTCTCCTCAACAGCCAGGCTCCATGTGTTTACAGCCTGGGTTTTAACACACCTTGATTAGGCAACTCGGATCCAACTAATTGTCCTGAGGTTCCCAGCTGAAGTTAACCTAGTCAGTGCTGCACTGCAGACTAGACATAGGTTTTCCAGGCATATAACTGGTGGCTTTTATTTACCCTGTCACAGGGACTCTATTAGGTCAATTAGTGAAATGCTTATATTGATTAAAATTAGTTAATTTTAATGCCACGTCATCACAAATCCTTAGTAATATAGCTCAGCTCCTTAGCCTCATACTTAAAAGCTATGATCAAAGAAAGGCCTGATTTTTTCTAAGTGCTGTATCGGTGCTCATCCCCAGCTTCTTGCCAACTTTTTGTGCTGAGGCAATTTGGAGATAAATTCGCTATTCTAGAGCGGCGATCAGCGGCGAGATGCTGATCGGGGCAAATAGAATACAGAGAGTTTGAAAAGCTGGCAATGAGCGGCAAGATACGGCTTCTCGCTAAACGGTCGTCTGATTTTTTTTTCCACTAAAAAATAAAGGCGAGTTTGCTATTCTCGACAACTTTGAGGCTTACTGAATATCAGTAAGCTTTTTTGGCGAGATAGGGCTTATCGGCGCTTACAGCGTAGGCCCCACAGTTGTGATTAAGTTGGTAAGTAATTTAAGATACTGTAGTGCCTTAGCAGATATGGGGAAAGCAACATATACTGCGTGATCAGTTAGGATTGCTGTGTTAGGGAAGGCCATGTTAATGCATGGTAAAATGTGTGACCTAATATACGTATAACTTTTAATGAGTATACTGTAAAATTAAATATCACGAAGCACAAAGCAAGTATAATTGCCCAGTAATATTTAATAACAATTTGTGATCAAAAATATATACAGTACATATAAAACTTAAAAATGAACCCTTTCGGGTAGTTTATCTAGTGAAACAGCACACAAACAAGCAAGAAAAGTGCTCAATTGATTTCCTGTATTAGTGGTTGCTGTGTAAGAAATGTTAATAGTTCCAATACACTATTTAATATCAATGGTAAAGAAATTTTTAGTAGTAGAGTTTCGATATTGAGAGATTAATAGATCCTAGTCAGTCAGGGATAGTAACACTCCTATTTTAATTTATCTAGTAGGACCAAATATAATCAATATTACTGTAAAGCAGTCAAACCAAAATAATACCTTACTGTAAAAGGGATAGGGGTAGAGAAGTCCCTATAAAGATTCCAAATTACTACTCAATCAGGGGTAGGGAAGAGAGAGACCCCTGTCCAAATTCTCAAGTTTGTTGACTAATAGTAATAAAACAATTCCTTAATCAATCAGGGGAAGGGATTGAGATGGCCCTTTTTAGGTAGTGGTATGAACTAGTGAGTCTGGAGACTCTAAATCCCCAGCACAAGATAGAACCTTTAGGAAGAGGGTATGGGTAGCAAAATTCCCTGTAAATGTGCCATAGTGAGCCAAGGGAATCTAATATGCTGTTTAGCAGCCAATTGAACAAGGGACAGATGTCAGTACCTGCCACATGATAATGTAGTATGCTGTTTAGCAGCTAATGTTATAATAATGTCAACTCCCTGCCATGATTGGAGACACAGCCGAACCATGCCAACAGCAAACAGTAGCGAATGCTGTTGACCAGGTAGACTCAAGCTGACTGAAGATGTCAGCCCATAACACAACGTGCAAGTTTCACATGACAGCCAAGATGCATCTCATGGGGTGGTAATATGTCTCCCGCAGGGCACCTAAAATACTCTTCACCCGAAGGAGAGGGGCAGGACATAAGTATGGGTGTCTGAAAAACTTAACCTGCACATTGTCAGCATTACTCATGAACCCTCTGATGAAGGATAAATTATATATGACAGCATCAGATGTTAAGAACATGGTTGATAGGAATGAACACCCAAGTTTAGTAACATACAACAAGGTGCAAACATAATCTTACTTGTGAACATATAGGGTTTAAAAAACATGATGCTCAAAATAGATTGGGAACTTTTAAAAGGAGGGACACCATAAATTGGGGCAAATGACAGAATAAGCTGCTATATGAATGGGAAGACGATGAGGCCCTTGTTCAGCCCATTGGGAGTCAGTGAATTGAGTTGATATACATTTGCACTCCCTCTGTTGCAATTTCTCATCCCAGCCACCTTTGCGGTTCAATGTCACAGACCTTTAAGATATTGGCATTGCTCTTGTGCCTATCAATCATGTGTCTCATCACAGGAGGATCAAGGCCAATTTGATGGATGCTAGATTTTCTAGGACTCTAGCTTTTAATTGTCTGTGGGTCTAACTCACATACTGTTTCCCCCAGTTACAATAGATCAGATAGATCACTCCTGTGATTAGTCAGTTGATAAAGCCTTGGATATCATACTGGTGTGTCTTTTATGTTGGTGAAGGTCTTTGTGGCAATTATACTACACCATGCCCTAAAACTCCCACATGGATAGTATCCAATTGTCCTGTTTCTGATACTGCCCAAGGGTATATAATGCCTGAGATGATACAGAAGGCCAGACGTCTCATGGTACATCAACTAATCAAGTTGTTGATGTACTATTTGATTCCCGTACTTGAGATAACAGGAAGATGAGGAGGATGGACTTTATATGGAACAAGTTCAAGGAGTTCAATTTGCATATTGGCTCAGGTCTGTTTGTTAAGAAATGTGTAGTTTGTTTTAATTTTCTTGATGATTTTCTGCATTGGTTTTCTATCACCGTAAAAATGGCATGTCTTTTTTTATTTAGCGCAGCATGCACCCAATTTGCATTTGAGTTTTAAAACAGAAAAAAATAATATTTTTGCTGCAGTGAATAAGGAAAAATAAGCACAAATTATGCATTGTGTACTCAATATACCCAAGTGGTCATTTATGTACTAATGAATATATAATGTGTAATAAACATAAAAAAAAAAAATTAAACCACGCTCGTGCTTCCAAAGTATTGTAGATTAATAAATGCAATACTTAACTAATTGCTGCTGCTGATGCTGCTGCTGACTACTCCACGCTCCTCAAGATATTACCAGAAGGCAATCTCATATAAATAGGGTAAGGGAAATGGAAAAGGAGTCCACATCTGCCTATTAGAAGAAAAATATATAGAAATACACTGGTGCAATGTAGGGCAAGCAAAGATACAATAAAAAGGAGAGAAAGTACCCTACTGAATGCACTCACTGTGGTGTAGTGTGCAATATGAGTAGTGAATAAAAGCCTTTTATTTGCTTATTAAAAATAGTATGAATAAAGGGATCAGGTATCAATGATTCAGGACCTGTCCCTGAAAACCACTACCTTTCAAAAAACTCCTATTATTATAGGTACCGCATTAGCGGGAGAATAGCATATTGTATTTCATATAGAGCCACTCATTAGTATCTTGAGGGCTACTATACATTTAGCATAATCGCTTAAAGTCCAGTAAAGCTCATGTGGTCTGTTTGCACCTTATTGTGGCAACCAGCACTAAATAATACTTTTTACTAAAACATATATGGTGTGGTGGAAACAAGTCAACACAAACCAAAATGCACTAAATGCACTGAGTGTGCATGAGCTAAATTATGGCAGTAAATACAAATGACTATAGTTTGTCTGATGATACAACAATATATCTTGTAAAAGATATATAACTCCGCTATGCGTATTGTAGTGGCGTACACCATGCGTATTCAAATTGATGAGTGTCTGTCTATGTACCGATGGTATGACTAACAGTATGATCAAATTAGAGTATTGCATGAATATCAGGGAGATGATAATATTCAATGCTGTCTATTACTACATGTCAGCCTGCTAGTGCAATCCATGGTAGGGTATATAAGCTTATTCTACCAATATCCTTTAAGTTGGTAAAAAGAATACGTCTAGTAGTACCCCTTTAGATGGTATTAAGACACAATGTGATCAGAGAGTTTAGTATACAGAATAATGCCCTTAAACCCTATGGGGATATCCCCTATACTACAGGTAAGAAAATACCCTCCCTCAACAGGGGAGGTAGCTGGGGCTCAAAATAGGTGGAATACACTAAAAAAGGAAAGAAATTCACAGTTAAAAATCCAAAATCCTTTCAGTAATACATTCCAATGAAGAAAAGAGGCTGAGGAAAACCCTTATGCAAGACTTGACTGAATAAATGTTCTCTTAGAGGATTTAGCATTGAACTACGGTCAAATGACCATATACTGTAGCGACATCCTTTATTCTTACACTTCCCGCACGGCAGGATGCGTGCGGGAAGCGTGGTGACGCGGCTTGTTGCGGCGCACTGTGACGTCACTGTCACGTGACGCGCCCGGTTTCCCCGGCTTCCCCGGTTTCCCCGGCTTCCCCGACACCCCTGGAGTGTAAATTGAGGTAAGCGGGGGTGCGGGGAAGCAGAGGGGCAGAGCAGGAGCCGGGTTTGGGGTCGAGAAGGGGGGCCAAAATGCGCCCGAAGCGGAGGGGGGGTGCGTGGTGGAACCGCGGCACTGCGCGGTCTTGACTGGCGGCAGCCGGAGTAGATCCTGGCATGCCGCCGGCATTAGTAAGAATAAAGTATGCCACTACTGTATACAGTGGCGACACAGTTTATCGCACTGCGGCCAGATCCGCAAGCCGGGAGATTTCCCGGCTTGCTAGTGGCCGCCCCTCGGCGTGCCGCGCGTCATAGACGCGCGGTCACGCGTCTTCGGGAGCGTGCGCCCCCTGCACGCGCGTCCAGGGCTCCCCGAGAGAGCCCTGGTGTCCCGCGATCGCGGGACGGCGGCAGGGGGTTCCGGGGGACCCGGCGGACCCGGCAGCGGTAGGGAGAGCGCCCCGATCGTAGGGCGCTCTTCCGCTGCTTCGGCGCGCGCCCGTCACTCTCGGGCGCGCGCCAGGCTACTGCTGCGGCCAAGAACGGGCAAATGCTCGAATAAACTTGGCCGCAGCAGTATATTCAAAAGCATAGACATCACACCTCCGGTACAGAATACAAGTCAAGCAATAATTGGAGTAATACTCACTATTGATTGAATAAATGTTCTGTGTCACTCCCTAGTGAGAAGCACAACCATACAGTAGGATTTTTTTTGACTTCAGTTTGCAGGATAATTATTCAATTATCGGTTGAACCGTGCCTCGAGACAGTGTACAACATTCTGACCTGTGGTACTAACCAATGTCTGCCCCTGGTCTATAGTAGACAGTAACACTAATCAGTGCCATTTACACGTGGCATTTGTATCTCTGTACCATTTGCACTTGGCACAGGATGGGTAGTATCTCTCGCATCTAATAGGTTTTAACTTTTTGATTTTTCCTTTCTACATTAAACAATTTATTATTTTATTTCATTGGAGGAAGAGCCCTTGTTCACAGGGATTCTTTCTCTTTATGTGTACATTAGACAAATGTATCAATGCGTACCAGGAGAGGAGAATAATGTAATATTTATAGTAAATTTCAATGGGTCAGAAAATGTTTTAATTTCCATTCTACATTTATTCCCCTTGGATTTAGTGCATCTAAGATAAAAATCCAATACATCTCCCTCTGGTTGAGGAAATTAAGTCTATCTCCTCCCCTGATATGCGGAGACACATGTTCCAAACCAGAAATATTAAAATTAACTATACCACCTTGTAAAGAGCTAGAGAAATGTCTGGATACTGGATGAGAAAGATCATTTCTTTAAATTAATCGAACATGCTTAGATATCCTAGTTTTTAAGGTCCTGATTATGCGACCCACGTAACATTTGCTGCAACCACACCAAAGTGTGTAAAAAACAAAACTTGTATGACAATTAATGAAGGTTTGTATTTTATGACAGGTTTTTGATTGTGAACTTTTCACTTTTTTAAAGGTCTAGCATACTTACAGGAACTGCAGTAGCACAAAAGAAAAAAAAAACACTGGGAATTTCACTAATATGACTGGTCTCACAAGTATACACAAATTTAATCCAAGAAGAATAGATAGAATTCCTCTTTTTGCACTCTCTATTATTTGTGTGTAAAATACATATATTATTTATTGTAAGGCTTTTGGATCGGTGAAGACTGTTAAAACCAAAAAATAATAACATTTTATTACATCAAAAAAATCAATAGTGACTTTGAAAAATATAAAAGGTATAAAAAGTCCTATTCACAAAGGGAATTGGTGGTGGGAGACTCTGTATTACTTTTCAGACTATGAAAACACATTAATATGTGTGTCTGTGTGTTTAAATCCACTCTCACAGCTCAGTATTATAATCAGTCAGGTATGAATAAATAGCTGCTCAGTATATAATGGTAGTTGGTAAACACTAGGTTAAATGTACATCTAGATGGTCAATATCAAATCCCAGGATACAAAGACATAAGTGACATACATGCACTTTATCTATAAATGTAGCTCTAAATTAACGTCTTAATGGCATAATAGCCCCTAGTATCACATCTAAGGATAAGTTCAGTATCGATAAAACACATATATATATACTGTATAGCTCTATTGGTCTATGATAATGTTTTATAGAGACCGATGCCACTTGATGAATGTTAGTAGGTAAGTAATATGGAGCAATAAGATGTTAAACGCTGATAGTCTCAGCGGACCAAAAGTGTGCAATAACCAAAATGATCTTTTAAAGGTCACGGCGGACCTATAGACATTATAGTCCCCAAACAACTTCCACAAATAGGTCGCGGCAGAGCACTATTCACATAATCAAGGGGTTGCCGTGTCTGAGACACGGTATACAAGTTCCCCGGAAGGTGTGGTGTCTTAACACCAATATTCTAGCCGTGTTTCCTGAACTGAGGTGTCGCCCCTCTGTGATGTCAGGACTCGACGTATGACGAGTTTCGCGTGATTGGACACGCTTCTTCAGAATGGAGGAGTCTGACTCCCGATCGTATTGCCTAATTTTTATACCCTCCATGGCTTAGGGTGTATCCCTCCATTCTCCAATCAGGGCTGGTTAAGATGGTGAATGACAAAATTGTTTATTTTGCTAGAAATTTGTTAGTATGTATAGTTTTAACACTTTTTCTCCGTTTCTTGCAGGTTACAGTATCTAGATGCGAGAGGTTACTATCTATACTCAAAGAAACTATGGAAGACAAAAGGATGTGTCCAGATGGATATAACGGAAATAATAGTAATAATAAAAAGGAAAATAAATAAATCATTTCCTTACTAATTTAGATATTATGAATCATAGCCTAAAGTGATAAAAATATAAAGTGGATAAATAAACTTGTGATTTTATTAAGTGAAGTAATATATTATTAGACATAAAAATTGTCCTAGTGAAAGAATTATGTATATTTAAAAGTGATGGTGTGATTGTGTAGGAATGATACTTTCTAGTTGGTTCACCCCTATTGGTCAATGCGAACCTTACTAAATTAATATATTTTAACTAACTAAAATAAATAGATAAACAAGTAGAATTATATAAGTGAACAAACAATATAAAGTCCCCAGCGCTAAAGTCCAAGATACCGTGATCTTATAGGCAGTCTCTGGTCTTTAAGATGGTAATTGGCCTTTTGGTATAGATGCTTCAGATGGGATAATGTCCTTGTAAATGGAAACACCGTCTGGAATGACAGATACAAGACACACTTGATTGCGCAGCGTATTTCTGCAATCAGAGCCCTATCTGAGAGTGAGAGGAATACTACTCACATAATGGACGCCAATGCAGACAGTTGAGAGGATCTGTGCTTGCTCCCCTTCTCCTCTGCTCCTCTCACGAACCCCACGTGGAGACTGCTTGCTGGAGGCGACCTCAATCTTCAATGTTGTCAGGGGTTAACTCGTTGCGAAATCCCACCGTTATGTGACAAGGATAGGCACAATATAGTGTAGTATGAAGTGACCTTTATTAAACTAAAAACACTTATAAATGATAAAAACACTCACATGGTGCAATACTGGACCGTATTGCTCAAAATGCCGTCCGCAGCTTGTATACCCTTCTGCCGCAATGGAGAGGATCCCTGCACACTGACACGCTGTCGACTCGGCGTGTGACGTCAGTGCTGCTGGAAGCTCTCCCTGGGGTCAGGCTACGGGTGCTGAGATGGCTCAAAGGACTAAGCTCCTCCTCCCTACGCGTTTCGTGACACGTGGTCACTTCGTCAGGTTCCCCTGATGAAGTGACCACGTGTCACGAAACGCTTAGGGAGGAGGAGCTTAGTCCTTTGAGCCATCTCAGCACCCGTAGCCTGACCCCAGGGAGAGCTTCCAGCAGCACTGACGTCACACGCCGAGTCGACAGCGTGTCAGTGTGCAGGGATCCTCTCCATTGCGGCAGAAGGGTATACAAGCTGCGGACGGCATTTTGAGCAATACGGTCCAGTATTGCACCATGTGAGTGTTTTTATCATTTATAAGTGTTTTTAGTTTAATAAAGGTCACTTCATACTACACTATATTGTGCCTATCCTTGTCACATAACGGTGGGATTTCGCAACGAGTTAACCCCTGACAACATTGAAGATTGAGGTCGCCTCCAGCAAGCAGTCTCCACGTGGGGTTCGTGAGAGGAGCAGAGGAGAAGGGGAGCAAGCACAGATCCTCTCAACTGTCTGCATTGGCGTCCATTATGTGAGTAGTATTCCTCTCACTCTCAGATAGGGCTCTGATTGCAGAAATACGCTGCGCAATCAAGTGTGTCTTGTATCTGTCATTCCAGACGGTGTTTCCATTTACAAGGACATTATCCCATCTGAAGCATCTATACCAAAAGGCCAATTACCATCTTAAAGACCAGAGACTGCCTATAAGATCACGGTATCTTGGACTTTAGCGCTGGGGACTTTATATTGTTTGTTCATTGTATATATCAGGTTTGGAATAACCTGTCTTTATTGTTACCTAGCCGCTTATTTCACAGTATTTTTGTTACATACCGGTTGTTGCACTAGCAATTTTTATTGTTTCAGCACATTTAGCACATACTGTCAGCACTCATCATTTTAGTGTAGGTTAGCGCTTTTGGAGGGGTTATCATTTTTGTTTTGTTCAGAATTATATAAGTGAATAAAATCTAACTATATATATAAAGTAAATGAATTTATATAATTATGTGATGTATATCTATTGCTTTGTAATGATTCATAGCATCAAAATTAAATAATTCATAATATTATTTTATAAATATGCTGAAAAAATAAAACCTTTGTTTAAACCATCTGGACTCTGTGTGTGTAATTGATAAATCCATCGACATTCTCTCTGTAAGAGACATTTATCCCAGTCTCCTCCCCTTAGGCCTTGTGACACATGTTCAATTCCAGTAAACTGTAGTGTTTTCATATCTCCCTGGTGATATTCATTCACATGTTTGGCTACTGGTTTGTCTCTTTTATTGCGAATGTCTCCCATATGTTCCAGGATTCTCATTTTCAAATGTCTTCTCGTTTTTCCCACATACATTTTACCACACTTACATGTAATTAAATAAATCACTCCCATTGTCTGACAATTAATGAAATTTTTAATCGTAAATATCTTAGATTTCATGGAGTTCGTAAATGTTTTTGTTTTGATCATAAAATTACATGCTTTACATCTAGCACATGGGTAGGACCCTATAGGTTTGTCTCCCATCCATGTTTTGAGGGGCTGTGCTTGCAAGTGGCTATGTACTAGAGTATCTCTGAGATTTTTCGCTCTCCTGTAACCTGTTTGTGGTTGGTCTTTCAGTACCATTCTTATATCTGGGTCTTCAAGAAGAATATCTCAGTGTTTTTTAAGGATTTGTATAACTTGATAAGATTGATCTGAGAACGTGCTAATAAATCATATATTGTGATCAGTTTCTTGAATCTTTTTGTTCATTAAAAGTTTAGGTGTATCCATTAGTAGCGCTTTGAAATATGCTTTTTGTATTTTATTCTTAGCATATCCCCTTGTTTGAAATCTCTCTTTCATTCCTATAGCTTGTTTTTTATACTCAGCTATCGTTGAGCAGTTTCGACAAAGTCGTTGAAATTGTCCTATAGGGATGTTCTCGATGATGTGCTTTGGATGGTGGCTTTCCGCTAAAAGCAGTGTGTTGGTTGCTGTCGGTTTACGATATATACTTGTATATATCTCTCCTCTTTCAGATTTAGAAATTGTAATATCCAGAAATTCTATTTAATCTTTACTTATTTGGTACATAAGTTTGAGATAATGTTCATTAGTGTTTAGTACCTGAATAAATTCCTGGAGGAGTGTTTCTGTGCCATCCCATACCAAAAGCACATCATCGATGTATCTAAGCCATTTAATGATATGTATGGTAAATCTTTCCAATTCCTCCATGAAGACCACTGCTTCCTCCCACCAGCCTAGATATAAATTAGCGTAGGTGGGAGCGCAAGTGGTCCCCATGGCTGTACCTTGTGTCTGTAGGTATATTGTGCTGTTAAATAGAAAGTAATTATGGCTTAGTACAAAGTCTAAAAGTTGTAAGATAAGTTCATTGTGTAATTTAGAATTCTCATCCCTCGCTCTAAGGAAATGTTTCACTGCTCTTATGCCATATTCATGGGGTATGCTTGAGTAAAGACCTTCGACATCTAAACCTACTAAGTAGGAATTATGTTCTAAGGTGATACCTTCCAAATGAAGCAGAACATCTTTAGTATCTCTTATGTATGATGGCAAAGCGCTAACAAATGGTCTTAAACGTTGATCCAAATAGACACTGATGTTACTGGTTAAGTTGTTTATACCCAATATAATCGGCCTCCCCGGTGGGTGATTTTATTCTTGTGAATCTTTGGTAATTGATAAAATGTAGCTATTTGTGGTGATTTAATTTGCATAAATTCAAGCTCATTTTTTGATATGAGCTTTTGTTCCAGGCCTTTTTGGCTTTTAATTCCCTTGAGTAATTTTGTGTTGGATTTGTTTTGAGAACCGTGTAGCATTTTTGTCTGATAGTACTGTATTCGCATGCATTCCGTTACATAATCAGTTTGGTTCAAGACTACTACATTTCTTCCTTTGTCAGATACACTGGCGACACACTTTATTCGAGCTTGGCTAGTCCCACGAATTCGGGTATACCCGGGTGTATTGAGGTTTGTGACTGTTTTCTGCCCGAGTACATTGAGTTATTTTCCAAGCAGGGATTGAAGCGTTTTATTCCCGCTGGCTGCAATACTGCACAGTATATATATATAAACTGCATTACAATTCATGAATTTATGCCATCTGGTAGACACGCGAAGCATTGCAGCCTATTAAATCCTAATCATTATCATTTAACAGATCAGCCGCCCATCAGCCAGGCATGAACCCAGGCTGGGAAGGCAAATGCAACGGGGCTTGTCAGAGGTTAGGAGTGGCGCATTCCAGGTATCTGCCAGGTACATACCGGGTATTTGCTCGAATAAAGTGTGTCGGTGCAGTAGTTTAATTACAATTTTTTTTATCATTTTCTAAATCTTTTAATGCCAATTTTTCCTGGTATATTAAATTCTGTCTACTTTTATTGATGTGGAGGTTTGTAAGATCTTTGTTAACCATTTTAGTAAAGACTTCCACATTATTACGTTTGGAATGAAGGCATGAATGAAGATTTGCTTTTTAGGTCCATAAAGGGACCCTCTCCTGGGGTTCTCTCACTTTCCTCTAGGAGGTTATTAAGAACTCTAATGGTGTGTTCATCTTTAAAGTCAAACTGTTCAAATGGTCAATTTTGATTCCGTATATGCATGTGTCTACTAAAAAATGTATGCAATATGAGCTTTCGTGAAAAGAGATTGAGGTCTTTGACCGTTTCAAAAATATCTATTTTGTTTGTCGGACAGAAAGATAGACCCTTGGAAAGTACCCTGACATGGTCAGGATTAAGTATTTTATGAGATAGATTGATTACCTGCGATTCTTTTTCGTTCGTTGACGTCTCCTCTGTCCTCCTCTCCCCTGATAACCCCATTTCTCTCTGTTTCTTAAGTAGTCCTCCCTTTCCCCTTCTGGTTTTTCTCTTATGCGGGGTGTGTGTACAAACCTGGATCTTCTAAAAAATGAGTTTTACTTCTTTGTGGTAGGGGAAATAAGGAAGGGATATTGGGATTTGTGGTATATATTGTCACAAGGTCACAAGTTTATTTATCCACTTTATATTTTTATCACTTTAGGCTATGATTCATAATATCTAAATTAGTAAGGAAATTATTCATTTATTTTCCTTTTTATTATTACTATTATTTTCGTTATATCCATCTGGACACATCCTTATGTCTTCCATAGTTTCTTTGAGTATAGATAGTAACCTCTCGCATCTAGATACTGTAACCTGCAAGAAAAGGAGAAAAAGTGTTAAAACTATACATACTAACAAATTTCTAGCAAAATAAACAATTCTGTCATTCACCATCTTAACCAGCCCTCATTGGAGAATGGATGAATACACCCTAAGCCTTTTAGGGTATATAAAATAGGCAATACGATCGGGAGTCAGACTCCTCCTTTCTGAAGAAGCGTGTCCAATCAGACGAAACGCGTCATACGTCGAGTCCTGACGTCACAGAGGGTCGACACCTCAGTTCAGGAAACACGGCCAGTATATTGGTGTTAAGACACCACACCTTCCGGGGGAAATAGTACACCGTGTC
The DNA here is from genome assembly GCF_040206685.1 of Ascaphus truei. Taxonomy (NCBI): domain Eukaryota; kingdom Metazoa; phylum Chordata; class Amphibia; order Anura; family Ascaphidae; genus Ascaphus; species Ascaphus truei. Next base: position 95,835,558 of record NC_134485.1, read on the forward strand.
TCAGACACGGCAACCCTTTGAATATGTGAATTGTGGTCCGCCGCGACCTATTTATGGAAGTTGTTTGGGGACTATAATGTCTATAGGTACGCCGTGACCTTTAAAAGCTCATTTTGGTTATTGCACACTTTTGGTCCGCTGAGACTATCAGCGTTTAACATCTTATTGCTCCATAATACTTACCTACTAACATTCATCAAGTGGCATCTGTCTCTATAAAACATTATCATAGACCAATAGAGCTATATATATATATATATGTGTTTTATGGATACTGAACTTATCCTTAGATGTGATACACTGGCGACACACTTTATTCGAGCTCGGCTAGTCCCGCAAATTCGGGTATACTCGGGTGTATTCAGGTTTCTGATAGTTTTCTGCCAGACTGCATTGCGTTCTTTTCCGGCAGGTATTTAAGCTTTTTATTCCGGCTTGCTGAAATACTGCAATGCCATGAAAATACACATGGTGGCGCTTGCGAGCTGTTCTCTGTGAAGCCGTCACCTATAATGAATTGTAATGCAGTATACAGTATATACTGTACAGTATATATATATATATACTGTATAACAACAACCCCTATAAGCCCTAACATACAGTACTGTACACATACAGTACTGTATACTGTATGCATATACATAAATGATACTACTGTATGGGCGGCGGGGGCGTGATGTGTTTGCAGCAGAGAGAGATCCGCTGCTCTCTCTCTGCGCAAACATCGGCACAATAAAAATTATTTGAAATACATTTTTATTGATAGTGTAGATGTGCAGGGGGTCTCCGGAGCTGAATCGCGTTGGTTTTAGGTCTGGGGACCCCGTGCCCCCCGAGATACAGGCCCCTTTAGGGGGTTCCGGTATCCCTCTCCGTTTAAAGGCCCCGATCACGTGATCGCGGCCTGTAAACCAAGCAGAGCAGAGGGATACCGGCACCCCCTAAAGGGGCCTGTATCTCGGGGGGCACGGGGTCCCCAGACCTGAGACCTGTGCGCTTCTGCTCTGGAGACCCTCTGCACATGTACAGTATCAATAAAACACATACAATATACAGTATAAATAAACACTCGTTCTTTACCCTAGCGGCTATGCGCTATGGTAAAGAAGCATCATTTCTGTATTTTAATAATATTGTACAGTGAGCAGGGGGTTCCCTGAGCCAGAAATTAATGCTCAGGGACCCCCCCCCCCCCTGCTCCTGCTCAATATTATTAAAAATACAGAAAATGCTGCGTCATTACCATAGCGGATAGCCGCTAAGGCAATGAAGGGGTTAACCCACCGTGCCCACTTTATTGTGTGTAGTGGGGATGGGTGAGGGGGGTATTTGGCCCTTGGTGTGAGTTTAGGACTTGCGGGAGGGGGGGGGGGGTTGCGGGTGCACTTAACCCCTTCACGACCGTAGCAGTTAATACCGCTACGGTCATGAAGGGGTTAAGCCCTCCCGCTACCCCCCCACCCCGCAAGCCCTCCCCAACCATCGTTGGGGCTAATACCCCATTCACCCACCCTCCCGCTACCCACAATAAAAAAATACACACACACACACACAGCAGCCGCCAAAAAATAAATAAATAAATCTAAATAAATAAATAAATAAATGACAATAAATACATTTGAAATACATTTTTATTGATAGTGTAGATGTGCAGAGCCGCTAAGGCAATGAAGGGGTTAAGGCATAATAAACAATTAATAAATTCAATACATATTTTTCATGTCTGTGTTAAAACTCCCTGCCTTCTCTCTAATCTATGTAAAACCCCCTCCCCCTATTCTCGCTTTTAAAACTCCCTGCCTTCTCTCTAATCTATGTAAAACCCCCTCCCCCTATCCCCCTATTGTGTGTGTGCATTAAGCTTCCCTGCAATCTATGTAAAAAAAACCTCCCCCTATTGTGTGTGTGTGTTAAATATGCCTGGCCTGTGTTTCTGAGTGCTGAGTGCTCTGCGTTAAAGGCCCCGATCACGTGATCGCGGCCTGTAAACCAAGCAGAGCAGAGGGATACCGGCACCCCCTAAAGGGGCCTGTATCTCGGGGGGCACGGGGTCCCCAGACCTGAAACCTGTGCGCTTCTGCTCTGGAGACCCCCTGCACATCTACACTGTGAATAAAACACACACATCATTAAAGAATCATTCTTTAGCTTAGCGGCTATGCGCTATGGTAAAGAAGCAGCATTTCTGTATTTTTAATAATATTGTACAGTGAGCAGGGGGTTCCCTGAGACAGAAATCTAATCTCAGGGGACCCCCTGCTCCTGCACAATATTATTAAAAGTTCAGAAATGATGCTTCATTAGCATAGCGTATAGCCGCTAAGGTAATGAAGGGGTTAAGGCATAATAACCAATAAATACATTCAATACACTACCCACTACCCATGGCAACCTCCGCTGCTGCTGCTGTACAGTAAAACAGACACAAAAATTAAAACATACAAAGTAATGTCCCCTAACCCCTTAATCACCATAGCGGTTATTAACCGCTACAGTCATGAAGGGGTTAACCCACCCTCACCCACCACTCGGGACGCCTACTGTACATACGCTCCCACTCTAACCCCCCACCCCGTGAGGCCTTACCACCCTCAACCCTCACCCACTAACTACCCACAAGGGAGGCCTACCCACATACCATTGGGGAACACCCCCACCCCCAGTCCCCGCAATCAAAACAATGCACAGCCCCACAATAAACAGCATTCTATTTATTAAATACATTACCCACCCCCTGTGCCCCCCTATAAATACAAGATTTATTCTTTTACATACAGGGTCCATAACGCAGCCCCACGCTAGTCCCCGGTGGGCTGGCAGGGCACCTGGACAGACCTACAGTTTACCAGCAGCATTCCACAGGTTCTGGAGGCCTGCTGGTGGATCCTGCCAGCACCATGGCGTCCAGGTGGTCTCCTTGGGTCACCGTGAGCCACAATTGGGTCCACACGGTAGGCCCAAGGATGTCTGGGAGCCCCGGGTCAAACCCACAGGTGTCTGCGGGGCCTCGGGTGGTTCCCATGGGGGTCTGGGGAACTCACGGGTGCTCACTACGGGTCTGCGGTGCCCCCACAGAAGTGGGACCACACATCATCAGCCCCGCACCTACGGGTCAGAGGTGCCCCCACAGAAGTGGGACCACACATCGTCATGCCCGCAGACTACGGGTCCGCGGTGCCCCCACAGAAGTGGGACCACACATCATCATCCCCGCATGTGTCACCCGTGGAACCACCAGCCTGATACCCTTTAGGATAGCCGAGGATTCCCCGCGGGTGGTCTCCAGAGGTCCCACGCAAAACCACGGAAGTAACCCTGAATGTAAAAAAAATAAACCTGGCCTATACATTCAATACATACACCCTCCCCCCCCCCCAACACCTACAGTACAATAATGTGCAAAATAACTTTTATCCAGATATGGATAATAGATTAATTGCCCATTATTAAAAACATTAACTAGCATATACAAATAAATAAAGTACTACTGACCTCATCAATACAAAGTGTCCGTTGCCAGCAAAATCCTTGTCTTGTCCACAACATACATAGCAAATACAAAGCCAATACATTGCAATTACATTCAGATATCAATTAATCCCTTAAACACCTTATAGGATAATAACCGCAAAGGTAATTAAGGGGTTAAGCCACACAGGCACGATACCCACCCTTCACCCATGAATTTGTACTGTGGCTTCATCATGCAACTATATATATATACTGTATATATATACATACAGAGAGACAGAGAGAAAGAGAGAGAGAGAGATATATACAGTATACTGTATATATATATATATATATATATATATATATATATATATATATATACACGTTATATACCTTACACTGGCGACACACTTAATCGCAGTGCGGCCAGATCCGCAAGCCGGGAGATTTCCCGGCTTGCTAGTGGCCGCCCCTCGGCGTGCCACGCGTCACCGATGCGCGGTCACGCGTCTTCGGGAGCCTGCGCCCCCTGCACGCGCGTCCAGGGCTCCCCGAGGGAGCCCTGGTGTCCCGCGATGTGGGGGACGGCGGCAGGGGGTTCCGGGGGACCCGGCGGACCCGGCAGCAATAGGGAGAGCGCCCCGATCGGAGGGCGCTCTTCCGCTGCTTCGGCGCGCGCCCGTCACCCTCCGGCGCGCGCCAGGCTACTGCTGCGGCCAAGAACGGGCAAATGCTCGAATAAACTTGGCCGCAGCAGTATATACCTGTACACACCCATGATAAACCAATATACAGTACAAATAAATGTAGAAGGGTTATCAAAATCATTCTGCCCTACAACCAAACACTTCTCCATACAGACACTACATTAAAATCAATTTCCTTTAAAAATCCTAACTGATCTCACAATATACTGTATATGATCACAAACCAATGAAAAAACTCACATTCCAATATGCATAAAATCTATGCACCATATACTGTACATTCTGCAAATTAATCAAACGTATACAAAAATCAATTAGCAATCATTATTTACATCCCTAAACAATTCACACTCAATCACGAACAATGAAACAATTAACGGATTCACGCCTAGAGCAGAACAATTAAGCCTTTGAAAAAATATAAGTACCGACAAAAATACAACCTTTACAACCAAGGCTATCTATCCCTGACCTTCCTCAAACACACAATACAATACCAAGGAATACATCTATCTAATTTTAAAATACTTTAAACTCACAAAATAATTAAAAACACATCTAATCCAGCTTTTAAAACATCATCATTTCTTACCCTGAATGTATACTGTACAGTATAACTCTCTAGACATATATATTGTACATACATACATACAGTGGCAAGAAATGATATACCACAAAAAAAAAAAAATACACATGTTAAAAAACCTTTTAAAAAAATTAACAAGTTAAATAAAATACATTTCTTTACTGTAGTTCACTTACCATTACTTGCCCCCACCGACTCCCGTTGCGCAGCTTACTCACGAACCAATCCATGATCAGGAACCCATAAAATAATAAACCACAAAATAATAAACATTAAACTAAAAATCCAAATCAATCCACGGGTCTTCTATCTGTAATCCATCTTCATCTGTGTTCTTCTTTCTTCTATCTCCTTCCAGCGGGGTGGGGCGGGGTCTTCTCCCCATCTGCGGCCACGCCCTGGTCTTCTTTCTTTCCCGGAGGTCCTTCCTCCGCGGCGTCTGGCTTCAAAATGAGACGACATAGGCTTTTAAAGGCCTATGACGTCACATTTTGCGTCATGGTTCCCACGGTCCTGATTGGAGATGTGTCTTTTAATGATGTCACCTTAAAGGCATTTGAAGCAAAGCCATTCTGATTGGCTGTGCTTTCATTCCCTTTAAGTGACGTCATCATTTTTTTTTCCGGCCAAAACACATGGTTTTCACGGCCCAATCAGGACCGTGGGAACCATGACGCAAAATGTGACGTCATAGGCCTTTAAAAGCCTATGTCGTCTCATTTTGAAGCCAGACGCCGCGGAGGAAGGACCTCCGGAGAAGAAAAAAGACAAGGGCGTGGCCGATGATGGAAAGAAGACCACGCCCTGCCCCGCCTGGAAGGAGATAGAAGAAAGAAGAATACAGATGAAGATGGATTACAAGTAGAAGACCCGTGGATTGATTTGGATTTTTAGTTTAAAGTTTATTATTTTCTGGTTTATTATTTTATGGGTTCCTGATCGTGGATTGGTTCGTAAGTAAGCTGCGCAACGGGAATCGGTGGGGGCAAGTAATGGTAAGTGAACTACAGTAAAGAAATGTATTTTATTTAACTTGTTAATTTTTTCAAAAGGTTTTTTAACATGTGTATTATTTTTTTTTTGTGGTATATCATTTCTTGCCACTGTATGTATGTATGTACAGTATATATGTCTAGAGAGATATACTGTACAGTATACATTCAGGGTAAGAAATGATGATGTTTTAAAAGCTGGATTAGATGTGTTTTTAATTATTTTGTGAGTTTAAAGTATTTTAAAATTAGATACAGTAGATGTATTCCTTGGTATTGTATTGTGTGTTTGAGGAAGGTCAGGGATAGATAGCCTTGGTTGTATTTTTGTCTGTACTTATATTTTTTGAAAGGCTTAATTGTTCTGCTCTAGGCGTGAATCTGTTAATTGTTTCATTGTTTGTGATTGAGTGTGAATTGTTTAGGGATGTAAATAATGATTGCTAATTGATTTTTGTTTACGTTGATTAATTTGCATAATGTATACTGTATGGTGCATAGATATTGAGGAATCATTTATATTGGAATGTAAGTTGTTTAAATGGCTTTTCAGAGGTTTAGTGATGATTTAGATTGAGAGATCAGTTATGAATATTAAAGGAAATTGATTTTAATTTAGTGTGTATGTATGGAGAAGTGTTTGGTTGTAGGACAGTGCTTTTGATAACCCTTCTACATTAATTTGTACTGTATATTGGTTTATCATGGGTGTGTATATAACGTGTGTATATATATACTGTACTGTATACTGTATCTCTCTCTCTCTCTTTCTCTCTGTCTCTCTGTATGTATTTATACAGTATACAGTATATATATATAGTTGCATGATGAAGCCACAGTACAAATTCATGGGTGAAGGGTGGGTATGGTGCCTGTGTGGCTTAACCCCTTAAATTACCTTTGCGGTTATTATCCGATAAGGTGTTTAAGGAGTTAATTGATATCTGAATGTACATGCAATGTATTGCCTTGGTTTTGGCTATGTATTGTGTGGGCAAGAGAAGGAAGGCGCTGGTGTCGGACACTTCATATTGATGAGGTCAGTAGTACTTTATTTATTTGTATATGCTAGTTAATGTTTTTAATAATGGGCAATTAATCTATTATCCATATCTGGATAATAGTTATTTTAAACATTATTGTATTATAGGTGTTGGGGGGGGAGGGTGTATGTATTGAAGGTATAGGCCAGGTTTATTTTTTTTACATTCAGGGTTTGATTCCATGGTTCTGCGTGGGGCCTATGGAGACCACCTCTGGGTATTCTTGGGTATCCCAAGGGTATCAGGCTGGTGGTTCCACGGGTGACACATGCGGGGATGATGATGTGTGGTCCCACTTCTGTGGGGGCACCGCGGACCCGTAGTCTGCGGGGATGACGATGTGTGGTCCCACTTCTGTGGGGGCACCGCCGACCCGTAGGTGCGGGAATGATGATGTGTGGTCCCACTTCTGTGGGGGCACCGCGGACCCGTAGTGAGCACCCGTGAGTTCCCCAGACCCCCATGGGAACCACCCGAGGCCCCGCAGACACCTGTGGGTTTGACCCGGGGCTCCCAGACATCCTTGGGCCTACCGTGGGGACCCAATTGTGGCTCACGGTAACCCAAGGAGACCACCTGGGCGCCATGGTGCTGGCAGGATCCACCAGCAGGCCTCCAGAACCTGTGGAATGCTGCTGGTAAACTGTAGGTCTGTCCAGGTGCCCTGCCAGCCCACCGGGGACTAGCGTGGGGCTGCGTTATGGACCCTGAATGTAAAAGAATAAATCTTGTATTTATAGGGGGCACAGGGGGTGGGTAATGTATTTAATAAATAGAATGCTGTTTATTGTGGGGCTGTGCATTGTTTTGATTGCGGGGACTGGGGGTGGGGGGTGGGGGGGTTCCCCAACGGTATGTGGGTAGGCCTCCCTTGTGGGTAGTTAGTGGGTGAGGGTTGAGGGTGGTTAGGCCTCACGGGGTGGGGGGTTAGAGTGGGAGGGTATGTACAGTAGGCATCCCGAGTGGTGGGTGAGGGTGGGTTAACCCCTTCATGACTGTAGCGGTTAATAACCGCTATGGTGCTTAAGGGGTTAGGGGACATTACTTTGAAAGTGTTAATTTTTTTCTCAGTTTTACTGTACAGCAGCAGCAGCAGCAGCAGCAGCAGCGGAGGTTGCCATGGGTAGTGGGTAGTGTATTGAATGTATTTATTGGTTATTATGCCTTAACCCCTTCATTACCTTAGCGGCTATACGCTATGGTAATGACGCAGCATTTCTGAACTTTTAATAATATTGTGCAGGAGCAGGGGGTCCCCTGAGATTAGATTTCTGTCTCAGGGAACCCCCTGCTCACTGTACAATATTATTAAAAATACAGAAATGCTGCTTCTTTACCATAGCGCATAGCTATGTTTTATTCACAGTGTAGATGTGCAGGGGGTCTCCGGAGCAGAAGCGCATAGGTTTCAGGTCTGGGGACCCCCTGCTCCCCGATATACAGGCCTCTTTAGGGGGTGCCGGTATCCCTCTGCTCTGCTTTGTTTAACAGGCCGCGGTCACTTGATCGGGGCCTTTAACGCAGAGGGATACCGGCACCTCATAAAGGGGGCTGTATCTCGGGGGGCAGGAAGTCCCCCGACCTGAAACCAGTGCGGTTCAGCTCCCGAGACCCCCTGCACATCTACATTAGGAATAAAAATGTATTTCAAATGTATTTATTTGTATTTATTTATTTATTTATTGCGGGGATGCTGTGTGTGATTATTTTTTATTGTGTGTAGCGGGGGTGGGTGACGGGGTTTATAAATGTGAGTTTATAAATAAAATAAAGAATATTATTTCTAGGGGCCTTAGAACAGAAGTTCCCACGCCAATTGCGCGCTCATTGCTCTTTTGTTACAATGTTGCTGGTCTTGCGGCTTTGCAGTCTGGCAGCAAAAAGCAGTTTGTAGTACTGAGTGTGAGATAAATTAACCAGTTCTTTTATTGCTGAAGTCGCCACCCAAAACTTTTATTTACAAATACTGTACAGTACAAAAACCGTGCAACACACAACAACATACAGTACAGTATCCTTTGTTTAAGTACAGCAGGTACTGTAGGGTAAAACATGTACTGTACAGTACAGCACAATATTACAGTATGGTCTCACTGAAAGTCCTCCCCATTTTCCATCCATGGCCGATGCCTTGCATGGCGCAAAACGCCATTAATGCAGTCTCTAACGCCTCTCATTACAGGATCTGTAACAGGATAATAGCGCTGCATTTCTTCCACAATCTTTTTCCTTAAATTAGCAGGAAGGGCCTTTTTATGGCGATTCCCATCGTAATTTACTTTGAACACCCACTCGCAGTACAATGTGTAGGGAACATGGTGTTTAAATATGATCAAGGCATACTTGTGTGGTATACCAGCACTCCTCACCCTATACTTCTCCCTCAGCGCCGGTGGCAGATCGCACAGGGAGATGTTGGGCACTGTCTCTATGCGAGCGGGTGTAGGAGGTCTTTTGGGAGCGGGTGTAATTGAGGCGATGGGCAATGGTAGGGTGTCTGGGAGGAAGCTTTCCTCCGGTAGTGGTCGCCGGGTTGTCTCCTGGCGTGGTCTTGACAGGGTTGTCATGTCCTCCTCAATAGCATAGTACACTGCATCTTCTGGTGGAGGGGGTGTGCTTGGTGATGGACGGGGGCCGAAGGTACCATGCATCACATCCATGTCACCCCCCTGCTCCAGCGTCGGGGAAACAGGGGCATTAACACCGAGCAAATAATGTATGCCCGCTATGTCAGCCTCTATCTTGTCCATCCGTTGATCCATCCGTTGCTCCATATGTAGCATCCGTTGATCCATCCGTTGCTCCATATGTAGCATCCGTTGCTCCACATGTAGCACCGACTCCAGAAGCAGATCTAGCTTTTCCAGCACAATAGAATTCCCGGGGAGATCCACAGTTAGCCCATTCAGGATCCGGTCTAACGAGCTGCTTGTGCATGGCATCTGGAGATCTTTGGGGATGGGTGCAACAGAGGATGAGATGGGGGTTCCCTGGAGAGAAGCGGCATCGATGGAGAGTGGAGGAGGTGACCTGGGGATTCCCGGTACAGGAGAAGCTGCAGTGTCGTCGAAGAGGGATGGAGAAGGTGACCGCTGGATTTCCCGGAGAGAAGCAGAGTCGTCCAAGAGCAAAGGAGACAGTGACCCGTGGATTTCAGAGGCAGCAGCATCTTCAGATGGAACCGGAGAAGATGGGGGTGGAGAAGCCGGGCTGAAGATTTCCGGGACAGCTACAGCAGAGTCGTCGAAACTTATGGGAGCAAGTGGTCTGCGGATTCGGTGAGTTGGCTGCCATTCGTCTTGCGTACCGAGCACAGTACCGTATTTCTTCTTCACATAATAAGGCTGACGTGTTTTAAAACCCTTAGCCTTTGGGGTCAGCAGAAGGTTTTCTTTATTGGCCTTAGCCTGTCGCTTTGCCTTTGGCTTGGAAAAGGTAACTGCCTTTCTCTTTTTTAGTGTGGCAGGCACAGCAGAGGTGAGATGGTTCTTGCGTCCATAGAACCGGGGCTGCTCCATGTAAGCGGGAGGCACAATGCAGTATCTGGACAATGGCTCAGATAAAGATCAGCAAGTGGTGGGCTATGCAACGTGTACAACCTTTTATGCATGGCGGCCAGGTACAGGTGTTGAAAGTGGGTGGTCTGTAATGTGAGTCATTAACATATAAATACACCATCCATTTTGTGGATTCACTGCACATTGAATACACATCGAATAAACATCGAATATACATTCTTGTGTTTGTATTTCTTTCTACTCGCAGCAATGCCTGTTAAGAAGATTTCAAAGGATCTCAGCATGAGAATGAAGGAGATGTACACGAGCGGAAAACGAATTGCAGATATCCAGCGCTGGTTAACTGCTTCTGGCCTCGTTGTGCCATCAAACACCGTTTGCTATCATGCACACGGAAAAAACAGAGACCGCAAAAAGGTACCAAAGGTAACAAATGCATAAGTATATTTATAAAACTTAACCAAAAAAAATATAGAAAACTGTAGTGTACATCTACAGTATACCGTATTTATATAGTATATTTATATTACAACAGTATATACTGTAGTGTACTGTATGTGTGGTCGATTTATATTTTTTGTGCAGCAGTATACACTTTTGTTATATTGCAATTCATCTTACAACAGAATATACAGTATATGATGTGTATTGATTATGATACAGTATAACAACAGTATACCGTTTTTATATAGTATATTTATTATATTACAACAGTATATAGTGTACTGTATGTGTGGTCAATTTATATTTTTTGTGCAGCAGTATACACTTTTGGTATATTGCAATTCATCTTACAACGGAATATACAGTATATGATGTGTATTTATTATGATATAACAACAGTATATTTATATAGTATATTTATATTACAACAGTACTGTATACTGTATATTTTGTCTATTTATATTTATAGTACAGCAGTATACATTTTTTGTATATTTATATTTACTGTATATTACAACATTACATGTACAATATACAGTATACATTTTATATTGCTGCATATTAATAACACAATATAATTTCTTGGCATTGTAGGGAGACTACTCTTCTGGTGGACAGAATAAGTGAGGAGAATGATGAGAGGAGCGCATTAAGGGTTAAAAACACTCTGCAGGAAAAGCACAATCTGACTGTATCCGAGAGCAGCATAAAGAAGATGAGACGCAGAATTGGATGGAAATATGGACGTGTGAGGTTAGTACTGGACAGTACAGGAGGTACTGTAAAGTAAAAGTGTTGTTTTGCAAACTGTACTGCGCTGTGACGCTAAAAATTTTTATTCATTGTCATTACAGAGCGTACCCCATGATACGGGATGCAAACAAAATCAAAAGAGTGCTACAGGCCCAAGCATGGATCGACAGCGGTGAGACTTTCCAGGATTGCATCTTCACTGATGAGTCTACTGTGTCGCTGGAGAGATTTGCAAGATTTGCGTTCCACAAAAAAGGCCGCATAACTTTGAAGCCGCGGCCAAAACACCCTGTGAAGCTGCATGTGTCGGGTGCCATCTCTAGGCGTGGACCGGGATGCATTGTTGTCTTTGAAGGTACAATTTCTCAAATATAATGCCGCCTAATGCACTGTACTTGACTAGTGTTGCCTTACCGTATGCACTGTACTGTACTATTGAGCCCTTTTCTTTTCTTGCTATAGGAATCATGAATAAAGATTTCTTCCAAGACAACATTGTGCCCGTGATAGTGCGATACATCAGACGTGACTTTCCCAATGGGCATCGCTTTTACCAGGACAATGATCCCAAGCACACCGCGTCGACGGCGCATATCCTTGAGCGCGGCATCAACTGGGTGAAGACGACAGCGGAGTAAGTGCAGTAGACCGTGTCCCATTTATGTTCCCCACTGTTTTTACTGTGTACTGTATCTCTTAAACTAATTGTCCTTTCTTTCCAATCACAGATCGCCAGACTTCAATCCGATCGAAATGGTCTGGCATCAGCTGAAGGACCACATCCGTAAAGTGGCGAAACCCTCCAAGAAGGACGAGTTGTATAAAGCCATAATGAGTTTTTGGAACGATGTACTCACCGTGGAACGATGCAATAAATATAGACCATATTGCCACTGTGTTGCCCATTGTCATCGCGCGCAATGGGCAAGCATCAGGAAAGTAGTACAGTGCTGTAGTATTGTACAGTAAGTACAGTATGATACAGGTAATTATGGTACAGATTTTTTCTTTCCCAATAGTCAGAGTATACAGTAGTTCCAGTATACAGTAGAGTAGACTAGTTTGACAGTACTACAGTAACTGCCTACTAACTGCTCCATTTTTTTCTTTCCAGAGAAAGCTGCACCAGCCACCTACTGTACAGTAGTTCTACATAATACAGTATGCACATACAATACAGTACAGTAACTGAACAAAGTTTTTGTTTTCTTGTCGTTCCAGGAAAAAGGGTGCCCAAGGGGGAGGGGGGGCGTTGTGTTCCGTCAAATCTGCTTGTGCAGTCAAATGTACAGTATGTAAACAGCATGTAATGATGTACACAAAACCTCTCCTCTCTCAATGAACTACTGTACCGCAGACACCATGAGGATACTGTTACAGTATGAAGGGAAAAAGAACAGGATGGGTTATTTAACATTATACTGTGCAATATTTATACTGTATATTTATATATACTGTATTTTTATTCTAAAGGTATTCGAGAATGTACTGTACTGTATGAGGACCTGGTGACTTTCAACCCTCTCAGACCCACAGAACGGATTATTTCACATTACTGTATATTTATCCTGTATATTTTCAGTAATTTAGAAGCAGTGGCTGTTCTGAACAGAACAGTTACTGTAAGCAAACGGATGCACATCAGATTTACATTTCCAATTCGAGAGGGGATTTTTTCAAAGCAGGCAGGCCTCCCTCTAAGGGAGGGGGATGGTGGGATCATACGCTGGCTGGCCTCCTGCTGAATCTTGTTACCGTAGCCAGCCCAGGGCCAGATTAACAAAACAATGGCTTGGATTGGATTAGCCAGACGATTGATGCTTGGCCAGGGAGGGATTAAAAACTCTAAGGGAGGGGGTGGGGTGGCTGAAATAGCTGGGACTGTACTGTGTCAGTATTTCCAACGGCAGGTCACCCTAATAATTGCATGAATAAACCCCCAAAGACAAGGCCCAAATATAGTACAGTATACTGTATACTGCATATACAGTACAGAGCTGTATACTGTATTATAAATAAATAATCATACAGTACTGTACAGTATGTTTTATTGTGTGTTGAGGTTTTGAATTGCTGTTAACTTGAAATGTTTCACCATTGTATTGTACTGTATTTGTAAATATAAGTTTTTTGTGGCGACTTCAGCAATAAAAGAACTGGTTAATTTATCTCACATAAAGTACGTGAATACGACCGCAATCACCATTGTAAATGGGTGCATAGGATGGAACGACAGGTGCTAAAGGGGTATACAGTAAATATGATATTTATCAGTGTTGATCAAAGAGAGTTGATCAGAAGGATTCCCCTTATAAAGTATACAGCACTCTATTGTCATTCATACAGTATAGTAAAGGGTAGACAACAAATGGTCTTGCAGTATACTGTATTACTACAAATCTGTCAGGTTGACCAGAATCACTGCGGCTATCGGAAAATAATGCAATTTTATTAATTCTACATAGAATTAATAAAATTGTATTATTTTCTGATATCCGCAGTGATTCTGGTCAACCTGACAGATTTGTAGTAATACAGTATACTGCAAGACCATTTGTTGTCTACCCTTTACTATACTGTACTGTATGAATCTTGTTACCGTAGCCAGCCCAGGGCCAGATTAACAAAACAATGGCTTGGATTGGATTAGCCAGACGATTGATGCTTGGCCAGGGATGGATTAAAAACTCTAAGGGAGGGGGTGGGGTGGCTGAAATAGCTGGGACTGTACTGTGTCAGTATTTCCAATGGCAGGTCACCCTAATAATTGCATGAATAAACCCCCAAAGACAAGGCCCAAATATAGTACAGTATACTGTATACTGCATATACAGTACAGAGCTGTATACTGTATTATAAATAAATAATCATACAGTACTGTACAGTATGTATTATTGTGTGTTGAGGTTTTGAATTGCTGTTAACTTGAAATGTTTCACCATTGTATTGTACTGTATTTGTAAATAAAAGTTTTTTGTGGCGACTTCAGCAATAAAAGAACTGGTTAATAGAGGCGTGCACGACAAGGAGGTGAATGGCAGCTTAGAGTGTGAGCTCCATCCCCTCCGGCGTTTCAAATCGATCTAACTCCAGCAAAAACAAAGCATCTGCATAAGCCAGTATCTGCAGAACGTGTCTAAATATACAGACATGGCATCAACTAAGACTTTAAGAAAAAAAACACAGCCGGTGTCTACTTATTTTAAGAGCAAAGAGGCTGCCAGGGCTGACGTACCTGAATCTCCAGTGCAGACAGCATCAGCATCAGCAGACCCAGAATTGGACTCCGCACCTGAAGAACCAGACGATATGGATATAATGAGACGTAAAACATGAAGGAGTTTTGCACCAATATGCAACAATTCTTTAAGTCTAAGCTTTGGGCACTTCGGAAGGATGTGGACGCAATAGGGGAGCGTACGGCCGCTTTGGAACTCAGGGCAGATGAGACAGCTACATCCACAGCAGAAACACAGGCTCAAATATCCGCCTTAAAGGCACAGGTCACTTCCCTAGAGGATAAAATTGAGGACGCAGAGAACCGCGACCGGCGCTGTAACATTCGGCTGAGAGGGGTCCCAGAAGCTATAACTGACCCAGAGGAATTTACCTCGAGGTGGCTGGAACATATATTTCCAGACATGGCTGCCAGAGACCTAGTTCTTGACAGATGCCACCGGGCACTGAGGGGACGACCTCAGCAAGGAGACCCCCCAAGGGATGTGGTGCTTAGATTCCACTGTTACCGCACCAAAGAAAAAACTTGCCGAATAGCAAGGGAACTGAAGGTAGTGGAGTTTGAGAAAATAAAATTCCAAGTGTATCAGGATCTGTCACCTGCCACACTAGCAAAAAGGAGAGCAATGACCCCAGTTACCAGAATGCTAAGAGATCAAGAGATTAGATATCGCTGGCTGTTCCCATGTGCCCTCATGGTCTTTAAAAACGGAGTGGCACATATCCTCAAAAATATGGAAGACACTGAGTGATTCCTTAGGAGGGTCCTAGGATCAACTCAGAGTTCCCCTCGCCATGAGGCGGCTAAAGATGGCGCCCCCGCGCAGCCATGAGCTAACCCACGACGGATACACTGAGCCCTGCATGAAAGACCCTCCACTAGCCACAACCACCAGAATCTACGGTATGGACCAACCCCAACACTGCCCCTCATGCCCTCGGGACCGTTTGGGACCCCTTCCGCAGCCCTCACCAGTCCCTGGAGAAGGGAATCAGCGCCCTACAACGCAGCAGGTCCTACTCACATTTTTTGCCGGCAGCCATCTTCCCCTGCTTCTTCCCTTGCTCCTTCCCCGAGGCGCGCGGGAACTTCACTGATCTTCGCGGGCTTGTCCAGTGACGTCATCACCCCGCACCGTCTTCCCGCGAGAGCTGGATCCCGGGCGCCTGCGCAGTAGAGGGAGGAAGCGGAGGCACCTGCTGCCTTCTCCAAGATGGCCGCCGAGGAGTGCTGCCACGAACGGGACCTCCGGCGCCTGCGCAGAAGAGGGAGGAGGCAAGGGCGCTTACTGCCCCTACCAAGATGGCCGCCGAGGAGCGCTGCCACACGCGGGATCCCGGCGCCTGCGCGGAAGAGAGAGGAAGCGGAGGGGCTTGCTGCCCTCACCAAGATGGCCATCGACAAGCGAACAGAATGAACAGCAACAGAATGAGGAGGCTGACGGGGACACAGGCATAGAGGAGCTCTAGGCGCGCTGCAGGGAAGTGTGCATAACAGCCTCCGCCTGTGCCTGTGCCCCAGAACTGTGGTCTCCCATATGCACATATCCATATACACGCATATAAAACATATTCAAACAATAAAAAGGATCTAAGGGAGGGAGGGGGGAGGGGGGGGGGGAAGGAAGAGAGGGGGGGAGGGGGAAAAGGACTAGAGGGGGGAGAGGAGAAGGGGTGGATGGGGGAGGAAGGAGGAGAGGGGATGCAGATGTACACACAATAAAAAGGATCTAAGGGAAAGGGGGGTGGGGGAGGAAGGAGGAGAGGGGGATGGAGGAGGAGGAGAAGAAGGGGGGTGGGAGAGAGGAAGAGAGAGAGATGGGAGGAAGAGGTGGAGTGAGGGGGGAGGGAGAAGAGGTGGAAGAAAGAGGAGGAGAGGGGAGGAAGGAGAAGAAGAAGGGGGGAGGAAGAAAAAGGGCGACTGGTTGGGTAAACAAAAAACAAGCCAATCCCACCACAGGGTTCATAATATAAGGTTTTAAAAAAAAAAAAAAAATTACTTAAATCCCTCGACCACGGTCTAGAGAGACTAAACCCTATCACTCCCTATAAAGCGCTATCTGGGAAGCTAGACTCCCGACCTGAGATACCTTGGTGATGAGTACAGGAGCCGCTAAGATGCTGAACAACGTAGCCTCTGGAGGTATATAGATAGCGCAGACATAAGTGGGCAGGGAGACAGGTTATTTCCGCTACGTCTGTGGCACATGCACAGAGGGATCTCTGCATAGGGCTACTAGAAGACATGCAACTCACAATCTAAGAGGGGATAAGCTCTTTGGAGGGTATAGACAGACTGACGAGGATTAATCACTTGATAGGTTAGGCTCGGACTCACGGAGGGCAGGGTACATCTGTTCATCAGTGTAGATATCCTCATACATGGTAGAGTTACCCAGAAGAAAAGGGCTGCTATGGACTTGATCATTTCAGACTGGAGGTATATGAGTTAACATTCTCCAAGGAACTAAGTAGATGAGCTCCAAATTGGTAACGTGGTTCAGGGAGGGTGACAGAAGGTTAGACACAGGGCAAAGTTTTTCGTTATGTTTCGGAGGTGTTTATTGATATGCAGTTTCTGTTCCAGTTTCCATCGTTGAAGAGTTTAACGGAGTTACATATAGTAAAACACGCCGGCGGGATCCCCCGTATTGGCGTGCATGCATTTCCACTTTCGATCCCTGAGAAAGAGGGATCGCACACAAGTCCCAGGGAGGTCGAGTCCCAGCAAGACGGAGAGATCCCTCTATAAGACTGGACCAGGAGACCAACCCCATGGGCGCAAGAGACACACTCGGGGGCTCCCGAGGTGGATTCTTGGTTTTTTTTTATTTGATGTCTCTGCCATATTGACGTTATATATGCATGTTATTTTTTATTTCCTCCCTAATGTTTTTACCTGCATGTGGTCCCCCATCCCCGCCTTCCCACCCTCCCTTCCCCCCCTCCCCCTCCCACCTCCCACCCTCCCACCTCTCCCTCCCTTCACCTCTCAGGGGAACTTCGTCCACACCGTCAAAACACACAACAGATGGTACAGATGCGTCTCAGCACTACGGACCGGACATGCTCCAGGGATGGATTCTTGGGTGAGTCCAAAGATTTCACGAAGCTATCACACACACACTTTAATAAATGGCGTTGATACTTATTTCCCATAACGTACAGGGCTTTAACAACCCAACCAAACGGAAGTTGGCCTTTACAGACTATAAAAGGAAACATGCTGAAATCCTTTTTTTACAGGAGACACACTTTAGTAAATCAAGTACCCCTAAATATCTTGACAAAGATTTCACCCAGGTTTTCACATCAGCAGCAGCAGTCAAAAAACGGGGGGTAGCTATACTATTCCGGAACAGCATTCCGTTCGAGGTGCAGTTAACTAAACGTGATACGGATGGTAGATACATCATTGTTGTAGGAACAATTAGGGGGCAGAGAATCACGTTGGCCTGCTTATACGCTCCCAGCGAGAAGAACACGATCTTTTTCGATAAGTTTTTCAGAACCCTGAACTCAGTAGCCCAAGGGAGCGTCGTGCTCGCGGGTGACTTTAACATAGTCATGCAACCGCACATGGATAGGTCAGGGGTCGTGGGTCAGTACAACAAAGGAGCGGGTGTGTCTTTGCGCCCGGGCCTCAAGACCAACCAGTTGTCAGATATATGGAGGGAACTACATCCGGCAGACAGGGATTACACTTTCTTCTCTCACCCACACGGCTCGTACAGCAGAATTGATTACTTTTTTGTGTCCTGTCAACTGGTTCCTAAGGTTACCCGAGCAGGGATCCATGATATTTCATGGTCAGACCATGCACCAATAGAGCTAAGGTGCAATAATATCCGAACTGATAGACCTGGGACGAACTGGAAACTTAATGAATCAATCTTAAAAATACCGGAAATATGTGATGTTATTGGCAACGAGATTGACCAATTCTTCAATATTAATACGGGCTCTGTTGACTCACAGCTTGTCCTATGGGAAGCCCATAAAGCAACGTTACGCGGCACGTTAATAAATATCACAGCCAGACGAAAGAGAGAAAGAGAGTCCAAAATTATCAATCTCCAAAACAAATTACAGACTTTCTCCTCTGACCATAAAAAGAATTTAGACCCCAAAACCTTACAAGAGGTAAAAGATGTCAAAATTGAACTTAACATGCTACTAGCTTCCAGAGCTGACAATTCACTGAGTTGGTCAAAGAGAAAATTTTACGAGAAAGCGAACAGGCCGGATACAATGCTGGCCCGCATGCTCAAGGACAGGCAAGCTAAGTATAACATCCAAGCTATACGCTTAAAATCTGGTACCCCCACGTCTAATCCTCAGAAAATTGTAAACGAATTCGGCTCCTTCTATGAAACACTGTATAACGGTGAAAAAGTGGCACATAACTCTACAACGAGCGGTGCCCTAAGAGATTTCTTAGCCAGCTCGGAACTAGGGAGATTGACGGACACTGATAGAGCAGTTCTGAATGCTGACTTCACTATGGAAGAACTATCTCAGGCCATTAAAGAACTGAAGCCATCAAAGGCCCCTGGGCCTGATGGATTCTCAGGGCTTTACTATAAGAAATTTATAAAGCTGCTCGCCCCAAGGTTGCTCCGCATGTTTAACGCTATTTTAGCGGGAGCCCCCATCCCCAAGGAGATGTTAAAGGCGTCAATATCACTAATTCATAAAACTGGGAAAGACCCGCTAGACTGCAAAAGTTACCGGCCTATATCATTAATTAACACTGATGTTAAATTATACGCTAAATTATTGGCCAATAGACTTAGTCTCATCCTACCCAGACTTATACACCCAGATCAAGTCGGATTTATCAAGGGCCGGCAAGCAGCGGATAATACACGACGATTTATTGATCTGTTGGATTTGGCAAATAGTAAGGCAACTCAAAGCATGTTGTTAAGTCTGGATGCAGAAAAAGCTTTCGATTGGATAGACTGGCCATATTTAAAAGAGAAGCTTGCGACATTTGGCTTTGGAGATCGGGTGAGTGAGGTGATTCTATCGCTGTACTCTGGCCCCACCGCCAGGGTCATACACCAAGGCTACCCCTCTCTGCCATTCCAAATAAAGAGTGGCACGAGACAGGGCTGCCCATTATCCCCGCTTTTATTTGCCCTATGTATCGAACCACTGGCGGCACAAATCAGAGGAAACCCAGACATCTCAGGGTTAAACGCATACTCCCAGACCCATAAAGCGGCCCTGTATGCGGATGACATCCTCTTGATTATCACAAAACCCCTTACATCCCTACCAAACCTCTTCGACCTACTAGATCGATTTTCTAAGGTCTCCGGCTTCAAAATCAATCAATCCAAATCGGAAGCCCTCAACATCAACCTCCCTAGACACATGGAGAAATTACTAAAATTAAATTTCAAATTTAATTGGCAACAAAACCACATAAAATACCTGGGTGTCCACATCACCAAAACTGTAAAAGACGTGTACAATGCAAATTACCCCAACCTGATTCGGACCTTAAAATCTGATTTACGGAAGTGGACATCCAAAAGGATATCCTGGATTGGACGTATCCATAGTGTCAAAATGAATTTACTCCCCCGTTTATTATACCTCTTCCAAACTCTCCCAGTGCCACTCAGTTGGAGGGACTTGCACTCACTTCAATCTGAAATATCCAAATTCATCTGGGGAGGTAAAAAACCGAGAGTAAGTAAATTAAATATGAAAAGATCTGTGGCGGCGGGCGGCCTGGCTGTACCCTGCCTGGTATCATATTACAAGGCGGCACAATTAAGTCAGATTGTACAATGGCATTCTAACCCAAAATTAAAGAGATGGGTGGAATTAGAAAATGCTGCATGTGCACCTCTGGAACTGAGCAGCTTAATTTGGTTACCTAAAACGGTGCGAAAATTTACCGCCATGCCGCTCTCCTCGATGACCAACTCAGTGTCAATTTGGGAGTCTACGAAATTTCGGCATTCCCTTACGACAAAAAATTCTATGGCAACACCCATTTGGAATAACCCTGATTTCGCTCCAGGTCTATCAGTCAGTAATATCTCAATCTGGAGACAGAGGGGCTACAATCGGATTAGAGATCTGGAGGGTCACGACAGAAAAATCAAAACATTCAACCATATCAGGGAAGAAAAAGAGATCCCTCACTCAGAATTCTTTAGATACCTCCAGATCAGGGCATTTTATAACAAACTTGCCCCATACCCCCTATTAACATCTTTCGAAAAGCTCTGTCTGGCTGAGACCGACACGAAGGGACTTACATCTCAGCTATACGGAGAAGTGATCAGTTCTGGTGAACATGAGCAGCAGATACCCTCATTCCGTTCTCAATGGGAAACAGATCTGGGAGAAAACTTAGAAGATGAAGAATGGAGCGCCATATATATGGCCACAGCGAAGAGCTCCATATGCACCACGCTCAAGGAGAACGCATATAAAGTCCTAATGCGTTGGTACCTCACCCCACTGAAATTATCAAGGTTTGTGCCGGGTTCCTCTCCCCTGTGCCCCCGCCAGTGCGGAGGAACAGCCGACCTGTTACATATGCTGTGGTCTTGTCCACGGATCTCTCCACTGTGGGAGGCGATTAGACATTGGATACAGAGACTGTTCGATCTCACCATTCCCCCAGACCTGTGGTTGTTCCTACTGAACAGGCCATTGAAGGGCCTTTCCAAAACAAATAACAAACTAATTGCCCATTTTGCAATTGCAACGTGGTGCGAGATCGCAGCATTATGGAAACAATCTGATATTCCAACCATCCCAAAGATTCGGAATCGAATTTGGTTCATTTGCCAGATGGAAAAATTAACGAGTTTAGTTAATGATACTGGTGACAATTTTCTAAAAGTCTGGACGCCTTGGCTGGCACAGACAGATATCCCGGGGATTGAGAGGTCCTCAATATGGCTCTAATAACAGTAGGTGCGTTCTCCTTGGGAGGGGCTTACAGGAAGTATTCTATTCACCCAGGACCCCTTATAGCAGCATTATAACATAAGTAATAAGAGAGACGACTCAGCTTGCAAACATATGTGATGCTTAGCACGGAGCCACGTGTCGCACCTACTACCAACGCACTCCCCCTACCTCACCCCCAACCTACCCCTTTCCCCTCCCCATCCCGCCTCAACCTTCCTTTTTTTTTTTTTTCTTTTTTTTTCTGTGAGTATGTATTGTCTCCCCTTTTAAGTTGAGTTATATGTGTCTGTTTGTCCATTTAAGTAGAGTCGGCTTGGACTATATAGTCCACACCAAAGTACCCAGAAGACCGGGTCCCGAAGCACAGCAGGGCCTCGTTGTTACTTATATAATTGTTAAAATATTGTTTGCATACAAGACAAAAGTATTCTGTAATGTATTTTATGCTGTCTTGATTCAATAAAATTTAAGTTATAAAAAAAAAAAAGAACTGGTTAATTTATCTCACATAAAGTACGTGAATACGACCGCAATCACCATTGTAAATGGGTGCATAGGATGGAACGACAGGTGCTAAAGGGGTATACAGTAAATATGATATTTATCAGTGTTGATCAAAGAGAGTTGATCAGAAGGATTCCCCTTATAAAGTATACAGCACTCTATTGTCATTCATACAGTATAGTAAAGGGTAGACAACAAATGGTCTTGCAGTATACTGTATTACTACAAATCTGTCAGGTTGACCAGAATCACTGCGAATATCGGAAAATAATACAATTTTATTAATTCTACATAGAATTAATAAAATTGTATTATTTTCCGATATCCGCAGTGATTCTGGTCAACCTGACAGATTTGTAGTAATATACTGCAAGACCATTTGTTGTCTACCCTTTACTATACTGTACTGTATGAATGACAATAGAGTGCTGTACTGTACTGTATATAAGGGGAATCCTTCTGATCAACTCTCTTTGATCAACACTGATAAATAATTTATCTCACACTCAGTACTACAAACTGCTTTTTGCTTGCAGACTGCAGAGCCGCAAGACCAGCAACATTGTAAAAAAAGAGCAATGAGCGCGAAATTGGCGTGGGAACTTCTGTTCTAGGGCCCCTAGAAATAATATTCTTTATTTTATTTATGAACTCACATTTATAAACCCCGTCACCCACCCCCGCTACACACAATAAAGCGAGCACTTACAGTACAGTATATATTTATTTCTTTTCATGTATTTATTTATTTATTTAGATTTATTTATTAATTGTGGGGCTGCTGTGCGTGAATTTTTTTTATTGGGGGTGAGGGGGGTGTTTGGCCCTTGGTGTGAGTTTAGGACTTGCAGCAGCAGCACAATTAATAAATAAATCTAAATAAATAAATAAATAAATGAATATAAATAAATACATTTAAAATACATTTTTATTGATAGTGTAGATGTGCAGAGGGTCTCCGGAGCTGAAGCGCACAGGTTTCAGGTCAGGGGACCCCCTGCCCCCTGAGATACAGGCCCCTTTAGGGGGTGCCGGTATTCCTCTGCTCTGCTTGGTTTACAGGCCGCGATCACGTGATCGGGCCCTTTAAACCAAGCAGAGGGATACCGGCACCCCTAAAGGGGCCTGTATCTCGGGGAGCAGGGGGTCCCCAGACCTAAAACCAACGCGATTCAGCTCCGGAGACCCCATACACATGTACAGTATCAATAAAACACATACAATATACAGTATAAATAAACACTCGTTCTTTACCTTAGCGGTAAGGGTCTACTATGCCATTAAGACGTTAATTTAGAGCTACATTTATAGATAAGGTGCATGTATGTCACTTATGTCTTTGTATCCTGGGATTTGATATTGACCATCTAGATGTACATTTAACCTTGTGTTTACCAACTACCATTATATACTGAGCAGCTATTTATTCATACCTGACTGATTATAATACTGAGCTGTCAGAGTGGTTTTAAACACACAGACACACATATTAATGTGTTTTCATAGTCTGAAAATTAATACAGTGTCTCCCACCACCAATTCCCTTTGTGAATAGGACTTTTTAAACCTTTTATATTTTTCACAGAGTCACTATTGATTTTTTTGATGTAATTAAATGTTATTATTTTTTGGTTTTAACAGTCTTCACCGATCCAAAAGCCTTACAATAAATAATATATGTATTTTACACACAAATAATAGAGAGTGCAAAAAGAGGAATTCTTTCATTCCTTCTTGGATAAGATTTGTGTATGCCAGTACACTTTCCTCATGCACCCTATTATTGATCAAAAATATGATTTGTATCATAAATACAGTAGGATGAGTGGTTAAAACCATCTAGCTAACTATGGTCTCACAAGTAGACTAAAATAAACTTGGAGATATTGTAGATGCAATTGTTTTAGCTTTCTTAAAGACTATTCTTGGTCCTTCTTGTACAATTGATGTAAGATCTGTATCTTTTTTTTTTTTTTTAACTTGAAATTTTTATTGAAGTAAAGTACAGGTACAAATCATAACGTGGCATAAACCCACTCAAGGGAGGTACATATGACATAGTCTTTCAAATTAATACAGTGTATGTGGGATGACGAAAGGACAACACAAGACGAGACTAACTTAGACAGCATCCATCTTTCGGTGACTTGATATCTACCATCATATCAGGAGACATATAACTCACCGCTAGATGACTGGGGAGTGTGGGGAGAGACATAAGGGAGGGAGGATATAGGGTTGGGGGAGGCATGTCTTCTCGTTGAGGTGAAGGCAGCTCTCGGAGGGTGCTTCTTCAGCTAGGATCACTAAGACCTACTTATTTGAGCCCGTGTATGTACACCTGTTGTCAAGGAACTTATATGACCTGTTTGCCGATTCCTTGATGATTTTAATAACAAGATGGAATATAGGCTGGACCTGCCAAAGGAGAATGCATCTAGTGCTATCAATGCCAAATTGTGGCCCGTTCCACCCCGGGTATGTCTGTTTGGGCCAACCAGGGTAACCAGATCTTTAGATAATTGATGCCAATGTCATTAACTAGACTCGTTAACTATTCCCTCAGGCAGATAAACCAAATCTTGTTCCGAATCTTGGGGATGGAAGGAATCACGTTAAGTTTCCATACTGCTGCGATCTCACATCGGGTTGCTAGGGCAAAGTGCCCGATTAATTTGTTGTTTGCTCTTGAGAGCCCCTCTAGGAGTCTGTTCAGCAAGAACAGCCACGGGTCTAGGGGAATCGGGAGGCCCAAGATCCTCTGAGTCCAATCACGAATTTCTTCCCATAGAGGTGCGATCCGAGGGCAAGACCACAGCATATGTAACAGGTCTGCCGACTCTCCGCACTGTCGAGGGCACAGCGGAGAGAGTCCTGGCACATAACTAGATAATTTAAGTGGGGTGTGGTACCATCTCATTGGACCTTATATGCATTCTCCTTTAGTGTGGTGCAGATTGAGCTTTTGGCAGCTGCTAGATAGATATCGCTCCAGTCCTCATCTTCTAGGGATTCTCCCAGGTCAGATTCCCACTGAGATCTGTATCTCGGGTGTCCCTGTCCGTGGTCAGCAGAACCCACCACTTCTCCGTATAACTGCGATGTGAGTCCCGAAGTGTCTTATTCTGCCAGACAGAGCTTTTCAAAATTGGTCAGCGCTGAATAAGGGGCTAGTTTATTATAAAATGCTCGGACCTGGAGGTACTTAAAAAATTCAGAATGGGGGATATTCTTTTCAGATCTGATTTGCTCAAATGATTTAATTTTTTTGCACTGCCCCCCAAGTCTCTAAGGCGCATATATCCGGCCATTTTCCAACTAGAGGTACTACTGCACTGAAGACTAGGAGCAAAGTCAGAGTTCCCCCAAAGGGGGGACATCAGGGAGTTTTTTTGTGGTGAGGGAGTGATTGTGTTATCTGCATCTAATTTTAATGTATCCCAATGCTTTTTTATGATAGTACGGATTTGATTCACCTGTTTATTAAATTGTGTTACAAATAAAAGGTTCTGAAAATCCTATTTATGGTCTTTTTTGGAAGTTTTATAACAAAGTAAATCTCTCCAATCAGTGAACCTAGCTTGTTCAAATGCTGATTGTATATCATCTTTGGGATAACCTCTTAGTTTGAATCTGTTACTTAATTCTTGAGAATATTCAAGAAAAGTAGTCTCTTCAGAACATAATCTCTTGTAACGGAGAAATTGTCCTTTAGGGATGCCGTGAACAAGGGATCTTGGATGACTGCTATTAGCGCTGAGGAATGAGTTACTGGAATGTGGTTTTCAAAAAATATTAGTCTGTATGAGATTGTTCATATCAACAAAGAACGTCACATCTAAATAATCAATGTGATTTATATTAGTGTTTAAAGAGAAATGTAAATTTATTTAATTATCATTTAGAGTGAGAATGAAAGTATTCAGTGTAATAGTATCCCTATCCCAAATGAAAATCAGATCATCAATTAAACGTTTATAGAAAATATGATGCCAAAAATTATTAGTGTTACCATAAATGTGAATGGGCTCCCAAAGCCCTAAAAAAGGTTTGCATAAGAAGGGGCAAACAAAGTCCCTTTTTTCTGTAACTAAAATTGTGAATCAAAAAGAAAATAATTGTGTGTAAGTAGAAATAATATAGAATCAGTGAGAAAAGTGCATTGTGAAGTGGATAACTGTGAAAATGTAAGAAATATTGTATAACTGTGATACCATGACAGTGTTCTACAGTATATTAGTGTATAAAGATGTGACATCCATAGTGACCTACTCGTAACTCTTTTTCCAAACAATGTCCTCCAAGCAATTAATAGATCCGTTCTATTGCGTATAAAAAAAGGTAACCCAAAGACAAAAGGTTTTAAATATCCATCGACACATCTTGACAGACTATCTCCCAAAGATCCAATGGTCGACACAATGGGCCAGTCAGGAGGGCTGTCGAGCGACTTATGGATATTTAGGAGATGATGGAACACTGGTATGATGGGACATGTACAATGTAAAAATTGATATTCCTTAGGATGAAGTACATATAAAGTTGTTCCCAACTTCAAAAGATTTTCAAGTTCAAAAAGGAAAGCCTTGGTAGGATCTCTTTTTAGTCTGCTGTAAAACACCTCATCTCCTAACTGTCTTAATGCTTCAACTTTGTATCTAGATGCTGATTGGATCATGATGACACCTCCCTTGTCTGTATTTTTTATTACTATTGATTTTTTGCCTTTAAGAATTTTGAGATCTAGGGCCTCATGCAGTAAGCGTTGATAAGGTATTTTTCGGCATTTTATAGCCAAAATTGGGTTTGAGATTCAGTAAGCGTCGATAAGTGCTTGATTTCGGCAGGTTTCGGAGCCGATAATTTTGTTATGGCCAGTCGGCTGCCGATAAGCCTGTTTTCGCAACTGATCGCCACTTTTTTAAATCGGCTGGATTCAAGAAAAAAAATCAGCTTATCGGGGCTGATCGGCACTACGAAATTGAGATGTTATGGCCAATTTCTCCTGCCAACTAAAGTTGGCAGTTTGGAGAGGAGAACGATCGCTAAGGCTGCCGGAACGGCACTTAGAAAAAAAAATCTTCGGTACATTAATGGAGTCAATGGAGCGGGGACGTATAACAGTATAGTACTGTTTACGTTTCATTGCTCACAATACAAACGTCATTTGCATTACAGTGTGGGGGCATTCCCTGCATTGTGTCACAGCTGACGTGTATTATTTGCATAACATTGTACTTTTACATGTTTTCAGCATTTGCGTGTCACATTACTCATTATGTGATGATGTGTCAAGGGAAAATACTATACTCAACTCTTAAAGGAGAACCTCATCATATCACACATTTTACTGAACTGAGCGACAATTATTTACATGATGTTACACATGTCACACATGTCACACATACACCGTATATTCATGTTCCTTTACATTACACAATGCTTGTAATGTGTGATGCATCTTTAAACGTTCATGTACATCTGTCTTCTCATGTTTACATCTAGTTTTGGGTCCTCCCTATTTTCATGACGTCACTTATTGGACACTCAATCACATTGCATGTTTACATTGTAACCGTAGCATTACAAGCACTTCAACCTAACTTATACACACATGTACAGTAATTCATCATTGGGACACCTTGTAAACTCATTCTATAGCAACTATCCTCATTACAGAAATGCATGCATATGCACACGACAATTCATTGTTGTCAACATGTGACAATAACATGGCTAATTACACATGTTACACCAAACTTTTCCCACGTCAATCTCAGCCTTTTTGTCTAATTACATGACTGACTGTTGCGTTCACAAGTGTTACATGCATTGCACATTCAACTATTTATTTTCAAGCAATCTTTGTACAAAGCTTCACGTCACATCATTGGCAAATATCATCATTCCCTGCAGAATACACACAACAAATACTTCTAAAAACAACTGCACACAGCTTGCCACAGAAGTACTTTATTATGTTAATGTAACACCTTGCATTTTACTATGTCACCTGACATCATCACATACCTATTTAAAGGACGCCCATTACCTGCTCATTCACAGCTACTCATTTCAAAATGTTGCGATTGTTTAGGAGACGGAGGAACATTCTTTTCTATGACATGCTTGCTGATCAAGAGAATGATATAGGGCAAGGGAGGGACAGACCGAGGGACAGTGACAGGGACAGTCACGCGGATACGACAGGGACAGGGAGAGGGACAGGCCGAGGGACAGGTAGAGGGACAGGAGATCAGAGGAGAAGACAGAGGAGACAAGTTGTGCCTCGTCCGCGTGTGTACAGGGAGAGAACCCTGTTAGATGGGATGAGTGAGGAGGAGATAGTAAGTCGCTATCATTTGAGTTCAGCAGCAATCTTATCTCTTTATGAGGAGATAAGGGGAGATTTAGATTTTTTCACAGCCAGAGGTCATGCAGTCCCTGGGCTTGTTAAAATGCTGTGCTCATTACATTATCTTGCTTCCGCGTCATACCAGACAACTGTGGGCATAGTGGGCGGGGTCTCGCAATCTACATTCTCGCGGGCCTTTACCCAGTTTCTCTATGCACTCAATAGACGCGCTAGGAATTATATTCATTTTACTACAGAGGCGACAGAGTGGCTGGAAGTCAGTACTGGCTTTTATAATATAGCAGGGATACCATGTGTGCTGGGTGCAATCGATTGCACACATGTTGCTTTGATTGCACCTAGTCAGAGTGAGCATGTGTACCGCAATCGTAAGCACTACCATTCACTCAATGTACAGGTGGTATGTGATGCCACAATGAGGATAATGCATGTGGTACCCAAATTCCCTGGTTCCAGTCACGATTCCTCTATCCTGAGGAACTCTTCAGTCTTCCATGCGTTCGAAGAGGGACATTTTGAACATGGTTGGCTGCTGGGTGAGTACAGATTTACATGTTCTAACATAAAACACATTTTTATTTAGGAATGTTGGCATTGTAGAATTTGATCACTAATGTCAGCTTATGTGTGCTCCATTCATTATAGGTGACTCAGGATACGGAATTAGGCCGTGGCTCTTGACTCCGGTGCTAAACCCTCAAACTGAAGCAGAGGAGAGGTACAATGCAGCCCATATATCTACAAGATCTGTTATAGAGAGGACATTTGGCCTACTCAAGACCAGATTTAGGTGTCTGGACAGAACTGGTGGGGCTCTTCTATACAAGCCTCAAAAAGTGTCTGATATTATCCTTGCCTGTTGCATTTTGCACAATGTTGCACTCAGGCACAATGTACAATCAGACCTAGCTGAGCCTTTGGTAGACGAGCATCCCACCCATGTAGCTGCTGAAAATGAACAAACAGCCAGTGGTGGCCAGACACGCCAGAATCTCATCAATTCCTTTTTTTCTTGTAAGTAAAAACATATATGTTCCAAGTTCTACTTTTATAGTTTTATTATGTTATATTAACAATAATGTTTTTTTATATAACCTTCTGTTAGGACACAGATGAATATGGGTTGCACACCTCTCTTTTCTCTGCTGTGTGCACAAAGGGATGTGGCACCGGTATGTTATTGTTGCACAGGTTATATAATCCCTCTTCAATTGTACTTTAGTTGTGTGTATGTGAATACAACTGGGGTAACAAAGCACTAATATTTTAGCATTGTGTTGTTCCTTATGCTAACACAATACACATATTATGCCCATACTCATTCATGCTTCTAGTATGCTTACATACAATGTTATTGGTGCAGTGTAACATGTTCATCCATATGATGTGTACACCAGGCTGATTTACATTTTGAATGTGATTAAATATACATGGTGTTGCACATTTAACACCAAATACACACTTTGCTGTGTTGTTTACGGTACTGAAGATGGCATGTCAATGTTTGCAATTTATATATTGTTCCTTTGCATTATAGGTATATCTCCAGTATGACTGATCATGGTATGTATATTTGCTGACATCTCTCATAAGATGTGCCTACCTCAATCTTCCTATAATTATTTGAAGTAAAAACCCAACATATTGGTTTAAAGCCAAATGTAACATACATGTACTTTCTGTATCATGTATATGCATTTAGCTACTCTTGAGGTTTCATGTGCATTGTATTATAAAATGATTACTCCCATTTCATCACATTTTATGTATGTTTCCTTATAAATTCCATTAATGTAATATAGAGGTGTTTGGAGAAAAGGGGATAACTGTACTTATTTGTTTACTTATGGGAGCTCATTCATCACGGATGAAATTGACTGATCATAACACTCCATGCATGAATGCCTGTAATCACAACAATGCGTACTACATCTTATATTTAGCAATGTAGGTGTTTATTAATGCTAGGAATTAATAGTCAACATTAATTTAAATTTGTGACATGTGTATGTATAAGTCACACGTGTGTGGATGTGTCCTACATGTACCAAGTGTAAAACTGTTAACAGAAACCACAATTTTGTCGCAAATGTTACTGTAATTTAGCATTTCTAATTTCCCAATATGACAATGTTGGTAATATTTTTGGAATGTCAATCACGTCACTTCATCATTATCATGATGATAATTATCAAGTATTCTCACAATTGTAACGTCAATCACGTGCACATTAGCATAGACACACTTTTTAAGACAACTGTTTGTGTCTGTATCAATTTGTGTAGGATCCATGTATAACACCGACAAATGATAACAGCAGCTTTATTATGGTAGCTTATATCATGATATTGACTATACTATTTATTTTTAGAACGTTTAATAAACACAGTAAACTATAGTTAGTTAGGTTAATGAAATATACACAGAAACGTACTTCATTACATGATGTTGATGTAATATTCAGAACATCATGCATTGTAGGGGACCACAACATCTGGGCAATAACATTATTTGCTACAGTCCCAAACCATTTTATCAACATACCCATGTAACAAGAGATTTTTAACAATAAATGGCTAGTTGGTTGTAAGTGTCCTTTACATTGGGAGAAGGAGTGGCTCAGTGAGTAAAGACACACTGGCACTGAGAGTTTGAAGCAGGGGAGTCTGGTTCAATTCCCGGTGTCGGCTCCTTGTGACCTTGGGCAAGTCACTTTATCTCCCTGTGCCTCAGGCGGCCAAAAATAAATTGTAAGTTCCACGGGCCAGGGACCTCAGCCTGAAAAATGTGTCTGTAAAGCGCTGCGTACAACTAGCAGCGCTATACATGAACATGCTCATATTATAATTATTATTATTGTTACATAGTTTCGACAGTCATACGTTCCATTACACAATAGAATACACAAATGTGTTAGCAGAGTGGGAATGGTTGTTATATATAAAACACACCATGCAATAAAATGCTAGTAGTAATTGAAGAACACTCAATAAAAATTCATGAGGCACTCTTTTGCAACATCATTATGTTAATTAAGTGCTTATGCAATATAGGCATAAGGGTATCACATTTTTAATTGTTTGTTAATAAGCGCTGCAAGCAATATAAAATTAGTTCCATATGTAGTATAGTAGTCGGTGGCTCCTCCTCACAATCATCTCATATAAAGGTAGACTCTTCTGAAATCATACATTGATCCGATTGTATCTTCCCCGACATCTCTGAAATACAGCAAACACATGATGGTCAAAGATGGCACCTTACTATATATGTATCCGTGACAACGCGTTACACAGCTCTATATGATTGTGTACATACACACATCAGTCACTTATATGTTAGAAGTACAAGTGTACATCAGTATGTAATTTTTCTTTAAATTTGTAGCAGGCATAACTATGTATATGAAGTGAACGTTGCCTGTATACTGAAAAATGTGCGCGCACATCTTAGTGTGCGCACGCACTTCACGCTTGGGTCGACTAACTGTTAGCGCATGCGCAAAACAATGCGTACGTTGTGCGTTCAATACATGTTGAAAATACCAGTAAACATAAAATCTTTATTTCAAATACAATGAAGACGAAACTACATTCGTTCTGAACGAGTACATCTGTATTCTTTTTAAACAGACGTGTTTGGACAGAAAGCACGGCCGATAACAAAATGCGCAAATGCAATACGTGTGACGTCATGTTAAGCCAGCGTGAAACGCACGCTAACACTCCTCCCACTCAATTAACATTCGGCTAACGCCCAGTGTACGCCCCCACTGTATGACACAGTGCAGTTACCGTTACTATAACAAAACAAGACAGCCAATAGGCTTTGAGGCGCGCACGTCGCTTGGGGGTGGGACTTACATCCGTAATCCTTTTTAAGGACGCCTTGGCCCATGACAAGGGTCCCACGTCATACGTGGAGGACCCGGTTTTTTATTTTGTAGATGTTGCATGATAACAAAACAGGTATGTGTTAGAGTTATGGTAAAATGTTGCTAATATGTTTAAAGGGATAGGAAAGGACGTATATTTATTCCGTCAGCAATGTGTACTACTCTTTCAGGTTCTACTATATTGTATTAGGAAACAATTTGTTTGTGATCGCTACATGTTATGCAGTCTGCAATGTTACGCTGTATCCACGCATTGAAAGTGAAAATGGTGGTTACAAAAAAAAAAAAAAATTTAAACGCAGAGTCAACGCATAACGATTGTTATATTTACCATTCTTCTAGAATTAACTCTTCGTCTGCCTGCAACTGTTCGCTCCAGAAATGCAAGGCATTTTCATCCACGCTTGACCCAAACGCTGAATCCAGTATGACACACATCTCCTCCATGAAGCGCTCATAGGAATCGCCACTGCTTTCTTCAAACAATTGGTCCGGAGGTAGGTTCATTTCTTCGGGTACCCATTCCAATGCATTTTCAGCTGAAAGGCTTGGTACATAATCATAGTAGTTATGTTCTTGTACAATGTGGGTTTCAGGAATGGAGGGTGCAGATATTGCAGCAGGTATCGATTCACACGGAACAGTAGTAGCGGATCCATTGCTATTGGCATTAGGAATAAATATGCCATTAAGCACAATATGTGTGCCCTCTTTCACGGTGAAATGTTTATCCTTGGCAATCTTCCAGAAACCATACCTGTCTTCTAGCTTATCCTGCACACGTTCAAAACAGTCATTAGTTGATAAAGTGAATCTTACTTAGGAATTAAAATTGCGCGCATGCCCACGTTCTTGGTAATAAGGATATTTGGCTCTAATCAAATCATAGATTTGACGTGTGTTAGCTTTGTGTCCGCAAGTGGACAAAATTGCTTCTGCTATCATGAATTTATACCCTCTGTGCGGATTCATATTCGTTACGAATTCATCAGCCATTGCAGATTAACACAAAAAATGTGTGCAGGTCTCTGTTCTTTGCTCATAAGAATGAAAGTGGTCAATGCCTAACAATTTGCTGTGTTTCCTTTTCAAGGTCATAAAAAGTATCAACTGTTACTCCTTTTTTGAAGCTCCAATTGGATATGTTGAATTAATTGGTTGAACGTTTGTGGTTTCTGATAGCCGTTTGTCTGACAAACATGTATCATTTTTTTATCTCGTTTCTCACAACATTCCGAGACTTTTAATTAAGTAACATTGTGGTTTCTTGAAAAATAAAATAGAGCACTGTGTGAAAATAGTGCTTACACAGCCATATAATGAAATACACAGACACCTGCAAAAGGAAATGTTTTTTTTCCGCATAAATTTCTGTGTGTATTTGAAAGTCTGGTTAACTCCCTGTCTGCATCAGTTGAAGTACGTCTGTATAGATATCTATAAATATATCTCTCTCATAAATATATATATATATATATATATAAAGTATATATTTTACTATATGTATATTGTAGTATATGTATATATATGTATATATAATGCAGGAGTACACACAACATATTGATGGCAGTAAGTAGGTCTTGTATGAAACCTATTAAAATGGTGTTAAACATGAGTGAATTAAGTAATACACATTTGTTTTAGGCCAATACTGTTATAGGCTCACAGTTAGTATAGTTCTCAAACATTAGGCCTGTATTCTTAAAATAGTGTGTT
This sequence comes from Ascaphus truei, assembly GCF_040206685.1. Classification (NCBI taxonomy): domain Eukaryota; kingdom Metazoa; phylum Chordata; class Amphibia; order Anura; family Ascaphidae; genus Ascaphus; species Ascaphus truei. Next base: position 95,869,727 of record NC_134485.1, read on the forward strand.
TTCACAAGGAAGCATGAAGTGTATGTTTTTTGTAAATACATATATACCAGTTTAGATAGTACTATATATACATACACTGGTGACACACTTTATTCGAGCTCGGCTAGTCCCACGAATTCGGGTATACCCGGGTGTATTGAGGTTTGTGACTGTTTTCTGCCCGAGTGCATTGAGTTATTTTCCAGGCAGGGATTGAAGCATTTTATTCCCGCTGGCTGCAATACTGCACAGTATATATATATATACTGCATTACAATTCATGAATTTATGCCATCTGGTAGACACGCGAAGCATTGCAGCCTATTAAATCCTAATCATTATCATTTAACAGATCAGCCGCCCATCAGCCAGGCATGAACCCAGGCTGGGAAGGCAAATGCAACGGGGCTTGTCAGAGGTGAGGAGCGGCGCATTCCAGGTATCTGCCAGGTACATACTGGGTATTTGCTCGAATAAAGTGTGTCGCAGCAGTACACACACACACACACACACACACACACACACACACACACACAGTGTGTGTCTGTGTGTGTGTGTGTGTGTGTGCATATATCCATACATACTACATATATATTAGTATAAATTCAGAGATGTTCTTGAAACAAGAACACATAAATGATTAAAGGACAACATTACAATGGCCAGCAAAGGTAAGTAATATTTAACACAAAATCCTGCTGTACACGTACAAGAAAGATGTTTGCAGTTAAATAGGTGCTTTTATAATTGCATGTGAATAATATGCACATGCAATGATTACATCAAGTAACACACCCAAATGCAATGTTTTGCTGCAAAGTCAATGGCAGCTTCTCTAAACTTAGCAACTGGCTCCTGGTGGACCATTACTGAATACACGATTCATACATCAATATTAATAACACTATTCATTAATTAGGACTGTTAAAATTTCCAAAAGTTCACGTGTACAAGAACATACTTGAAAGTTTGGAAACAACACAGTCTTCAGCATACATACAATATTAATTAGATAATCTGAAGTCAACAAAACAAGGCCAAAGACATATTTAGTGAATTATAACATTTATTTTTTTTGTTCCTTTTGAGAGCGAGTAACAGGCCTGCTTGTTGTCTCTTGTATTTTCCTTTTTCGTTTTGCAACAACTTTAGCCACAACAGAGCCACTTTGAGTGGCCTCTGGCACTTCACGGGCAGGGCTTGTGGCCAGTGACTCACCTACAGGGCTTTTGGGCAGTGACTCACCTACAGGGCTTTTGGGCAGTGACTCACCTACAGGGCTTTTGGGCAGTGACTGTTCACCTACAGGGCTTGTGGGCAGTGACTGTTCACCTACAGGGCTTGTGGGCAGTGACTGTTCACCTACAGGGCTTTTGGGCAGTGACTCACCTACAGGGCTTTTGGGCAGTGACTCACCGACAGGGCTTGTGCCCACTGACACATGTGAGCAAGTTGGTAGACACTGCACAAGTGATGGTTGGTCTGTTTCATGTGTGTCTTTTTTTGTTTGTGTCCAAAAACTGGTCAGTAGTAACTGCTTGTGCTGTTTTGTTTTTGTCGCCTCCTTTGTAGGTGTCAGCTCCTGATTTTGTACAGATGGCAGCGGTAGGATGTCGTCAGGAACCTGCACAGCAATGTCTGCTACTTGAGCGGTAACATTCGGACCTGGGGAATGAAACTCAGATGCATGTGGTGAAAAATTACCAGCATGTAAAGATCCTGCCTGTGAGGTGTTGAAGTTTAAATGTGGTACAGTAGTCATTCTCAAGTAATTTGCTTGGGTTTGCTGAACAACTAATGCTTCGGATGAGGTGTTGATTTTTTGCAACTGTTTAGGCACTTCAATGAAGACTCTGTGGAGATGTGCCAATTGTGATATTGTTTCTTCCTGCAGTGCAATCATCCTTTCCAGCACTGTCATCAGATCAGAATGGCGTCGATTTTCTGCTTCCACAATTTTTCCCTCAGAAGCTACAATTGCATCGTATGTGGTAGTTGATGGACGATTTGGCGGTAAAACTGTTTCAATTGGAACCTCTTCATGCTCACTTGATTGTATTTCTGTGTCTATGGCGGTGGCATCATCATCATCATCTTCATCATCATGTTCTACAAATAAATGTACACATTATTAAATGGCATGTTAATCTCTGCTGTGTTACTATGTAATTATACTGTGTCATAAGTAACAACTAACATGTTTCCATACGTTTTATAACCTCACATTAAAAACTACACTACCGACACGCTTTATTGCGCATCGGCCAGATCCGCAAGCCGGGAGATTTCCCGGCTTGCTAGTGGCCGCCCCTTGGCGTGCCGCGCGTCATAGACGCGCGGTCACGCGTCTTTGGGAGCCTGCGCCCCCTGCACGCGCGTCCAGGGCTCCCCGAGGGAGCCCTGGTGTCCCGCGATGTGGGGGACGGCGGCAGGGGGTTCCGGGGGACCCGGCGGACCCGGCAGCGGTAGGGAGAGCGCCCCGATCGGAGGGCGCTCTTCCGCTGCTTCGGCGCGCGCCCGTCACCCTCCGGCGCGCGCCAGGCTACTGCTGCGTCCAAGAACGGGTAAATGCTCAAATAAACTTGGCCGCAGCAGTACCTTGACTTACGAATAATGTTTGGACTCAGTATGAAATATGAATGAATGAAAACTTGCTGTAAACTCACAACTCCTACATGATAGTTAACATCACTAACACAATACATGTTGCCTTACACTTCATTTTCAATGACACTAAGTAATCCTATTTAAAGAACATGTGCAAAACAAATAATGAACATGACAACATAACATATAGAAGTGCACATATTATATGGCCACCAACTGATACACTCACCTTCTAGGTGTGTTGAGCTGCATGACCCAGGTGAAGACACTTGTTCCGTCTCAGGTGACACATGTCCTCCAGGGGCAACTATATATAACAATAACATTAGTTTTACATTTACATGTGTAAATATTGAACAAACAGTTATTGTATGTTCAGTATTTATGAGTACCTAACAGCATCAGTTCCTTAACCGAAAATGTGTGTGTGAAAGTGAACATAAATAGTTGTAATAACAATGTACATGCCTGTGTACTTAGAACGTTTGAGTTCCCTAACATACAACATACTATGTTTCTGCAGTAATGCGTGAGGATAAATTGATTAAAATTGTACATAAAAATCATATGTTGTGTAGTGATATCAGTATCATAATGTACATAAGTATCATGAGATGAACATTCACAATGGTTATCATGAAGGTGGTCATATAGCAAAAAGTTTTGTTTTTGGTACAGGAAATGTGTGGTACATTAATAGAAGATGTGGCACACCTGAATGTGGCTGTCACTCAACAAGACAAGACATGCAGTGTGTGATAATGTGTCGTTGATAGTAGTTCAACTATAGATATGAGTGAACTAATGTGTGACGTACGCTTTGATAACTAATGAGTTGTTGGGGCATTTAGTAGCTAGAGTTACGCTTTCAAATGAGTGTGATTAACTTCAGTTGTGCTAGTCAGGTTGTAAGAACGGTATTCCCTTCCCCAAAAAGCCTAATCAGCCACACCTTTCAATTACTTCAAACAGGTGAAAATGGTGTGAACTAAGTTGACCCTAAGATGAGCCTGTAATTTGTGTGTGTGCTGAACCCCACCCCCTCTGTGGAAGTGTATGCTGTGATGAGATATTAATTGCAGCTGCTTTAACACAATGGTAGAGGAGCTAAATAGTCGTCTGCAGTGTTTAAGTTATGAACACAATGACATAACATATGCTACGTGTGCCTCATTATGCTGTCTGTATAACACATTAAGCAAAAATGGACCTTTTCATAAACAACTATAGATGTGTTAGTGCAAGTGATGTTTGTAGGCCGTTGCATGCAATATATTTGATGCATGTTTAAAATAGGCAGTAATGTCGTGTTTGTAGGAGTAAAATAAATGAAATACACAATAATATTATACATATTTATGTTCTGTACCTGTAGCTACTAATAATTTCTCATTATCATGTGTTACACATGTGTGCTACCCTGTTGTTCCCCATCTTCACCCACCATAAATTGCTTCCAATGCAGCAAAGCATTGTGGGAATTCACATGCAAATGAGCACGCAATGCAACGTGGTATATTAGTTACTGCTTTTAGTAGGACTACAACAGATATGTCTAATTTGACACACACACACACACTATATATATATATATATATATATATATATATATATATATATATATATATATATATATATATATATATGAGAGACAGAGAGAAACAGACATATACATATATAGATGTAGGTATGTTTTTTATTGGGAAGACACTATAAAAAGCTGCGTAAATATGCAAAATAACTGTAAACAACGACACGCCTAGTACAGTAATATTTCTCACCTGGTGGAAATTGTGAGGGATAAATTCCAATATCACGGTCACCAGCCAATCCCTCCACGACGACGGGAAGTAATTTTGCCCGAAGCAGCTCCTCCAATGCAGTTAATATCAGACGTTGTGGTGTTGGCCCACCTCCAGTGCCAGTAGCATGCACGCGTTGGTCTTGTATTTTCCTTTTTAATTTTGACCTAATATCGTCAAATCTCTTGTGACAATTCCGCTTGTCCCTGACATGATTCCCACACGTATTGACACCAATGACTATTGTGTCCCACATTTCTTTTCTGCTTGATGCACTTGTCCGCCCTTGAAAAACATATAAAATATATGAGGTCAATTAATAATAATAGAAGCACCAGTTTTCTACACTGCTAGCTGTTACAAGAGAATGCAAACATGCTGTTTTAGGTGTAATATGTGAAGCACATGAGCATTCACTACTAAACCTATACATGTAAGCAAGCTTGCATTCATATTGTATGCAGTTATGGCAAATTGACCGCCTGTGTTTTGTTGTCCTTGTAACGCATGATAAAAAGCTGTGTTTCCACACTAATTAACATAGAAAGATATTCTGAACCCATATTTGCATATGAACAAAACTCAGATGACCTAGGATCACATGTATTTGAATAATAAATATTAAGGTACACTTACCTAGTAAATGTCCATAGATACTGTCATAGTGCTCCAGAATCCCAGTGACAAGAGCTCTATTTTCCTGGTCATTGAAGCGAGGATTACGTGGCTTCTCCACACGTTTCTTCCGAGCAGGTTTAAGCTCAAAGCTTGGCTGGTGCTGACTGGACTCTCCTTCTTCCAATGGAAGAGACACCAAAAGCTGGCCACCAGCAAGCACGCCACCACCAGACACCCCATCAGCAACTGCTCCACCAGCAGCACTCCCAGCACCAGCACTCCCACTCCTAGCACCAGCACTCCCACTCCTAGCACCAGCACTCCCACTCCCAGCACCAGCACTCCCACTCCCAGCAACAGCACTCACACTCCCAGCAACAGCACTCACACTCCCAGCAACAGCACTCCCACTCCCAGCACCAGCACTCCCACTCCCAGCAACACCACTCGCAGCACCAGCAACATCACTCCCCTGAACAGTACGTTCACTCTGACGCGTACTCGCACGAGTAGCACTCCCACTCTCACCAGCATCACTCTTCCCACGCTTTGCAGGCATACTTACAGCACTCACAAAAAACAGACAACAAATGTACAGCCAATGACACGAAACACTTCCACATATAAAACAAGACAAAGATGTAAACAAAACAACAAAGGACAAAGCTTTCCCAATACACAACAAGTCTCTCAGTCAATATGCAAATCTTAAATCACCAAGCTCTGTGCGTCTCTCTCTCTCTCACTCCCAACAACACAGAGAATGATTAGCAGTACACGTTGCCTTTAAATATGGTGCACTATCCAATACATGCTTGGTTCGCCTGATTCAGCAAGATTTGTGATTGGGCAACCTAACAGCACCCCGCCACGCACGCCAATACACCTGTGTGTGATCGGCTAATCATCGTGAGAGTGGGCGGATTTGTTTTCGCCTTGATATTGAATGTATTCGCCACTTACTGCATACGGAGATGAAAAATCGCCAATAACATGACTAATCGGTAAGCTTGCCGATTTCACATATTCGTCGCTTACTGCATGAGGCCCCTAGTCTTTCTTGTGATGTCAAATTGTCTGTACTAGAATGTGAGAAAGAGTATCCTTCTGCTAGAATACAAAAGTCTCTCTCAACCAATTTCTCAAAAGATGAGATAAATGGTCCTCTAGAAACACTAGGTATAAATAAAGATTTTTTTCTCAGACCCGAATCTCTATGACCAAAGAAGGGAGGTATACATCATCCATATCAGTAGATCCTTCCTGAAATAAACTTACCATATCACTGAATAAAGCAAAATCCTTGAATGATAAAGAATGAGTCACAAAATTTGTTACAAACATATCTTCTGTTGGCATTGTTAAATTATACTGAACCTTTTTACTGGAAAATAATTTCTTCAGAGCTAATTTCCGAGTAAACTTCTGTAAATCAATTACGATACTAAATAAATAAAAATCCTTTTGTGGCACACAATTAAGTCCTTTGTTAAGCAGGTTAATTTTTTCAGGTGACAAAATTGTATCTGAAATGTTGATCACATTATTATGTAATAAATTCAAGAGTACTTCTTCCTCTTGCTGGATCCGTTTTGTCACCCTGTTTTTCTTTCGGTGTCTTGTCTTTCCCGTTTTTTGGATGAGACTGGAATGTTGATCTTACGATATCTTCACAGGATACTGTATTAGTATGCCTGTCTTGATATCTAGCTTTAGATGTTCCATCTCTCCAACGTGCATTGGCTTTAGAAAAAGATACTGTTGGTCTATCAGTTGTGTCTGAGGAATCAGTATCAAAGCTAGACGTATCAGTCTGTCATGTCTTTAAAGACTTTTCTGATTTTGTTGAGGATCACTTTTGCTTTAATTTTGAGGTGTAGAATGGTGCAGTGACCTAAATCTGTTTGGATCTCTGGCAGGTGTAAAGTTTTGTCAGATATGACTTTAATTATTTTCATTGTCCCATTTATCACGTTTAAATGTATCATGTTTCTTCTTCCCTTCCTCAACCGGAGGGAGATGTATTGCATTTTTATCTTAGATACAGTCCATCTGAGAGGAATAAATGTAGAATGGGAATTAAAACATTTTCTGACCCATTGAGATTTACTATAAATATTATATTATCCTCCTCCCCTGGTACACGTTGATACATTTGTCAAATGTATTTATTTTTATATTTTGTTATAATATATCTTTGTTTGATATATTCTTTTGATGTTTATGATTAACATAGATTTAGGTTTATTATTATATTATACAGGTATTCCCCGCATTAACGTACGCAATGGGTCCATGTATGTGAAACGAAAATCTACTTTAAGTGCAGCACTACCTTTTTTCCACTTATCGATGCATGTACTGTACTGCAATCGTCATATACATGCATATACATGCATAACTGATGTAAAAAATGCATTTGTAACAGGCTCTATAGTCTCCCCGCTTGCGCACAACTTCGGTACAGGTAGGGATCCGGTATTGCTGTTCAGGATGTGCTGACAGGCGTATGCGCGAGCTGCCGTTTGCCTAATTGGTGATATGTCCTTACTCGCGAGTGTACTTAAAGTGAGTGTCCTTAACCGGGGTATGCCTGTTTCAATCTGTTCTCCTTAATATTGACTTATAAGCATTTCACTATACTTTTCAAAATATTTCTCAATATATCTAATTATTTATGAATGTATTGCAATATAGTACTGTTAGGTTTAAACTTTGTTCAAATGATTGATTTATTTTTTTAATTCTTCATAGAATTGGTTTTAGCAATTTGTATGTGTACAGGTTTTTTGTCTGATGGTTTATATTTTTCTTTTTTATTCTATTATTTTTTCATTGTTCACTGCTATTTCATTATTAGTGGTATCCTTCATGAGGCATCACATTTATATATATACAAATGTTCTGTTTCTGATTATACAAAGTTTTCCTGCACAGTGTGTGTCTTAAGGTATACTCCCTGGTATTTACATATCGTCACCTGGCTGGTGTTTAAATACTCACCGGATTGGTCCAATCAGGATTGATTTCAAGGGAGGTGCTATATCAAAGAACACACTGTGATCACTTGTTACTCTTTGATAAAGCACCCTGCGTGCGAAAAGCGTAAGTCTTTGTGCCAGTATTTTCTTGTATGTTTTTTTTTTAACATTTAATAAATCTTTTGGTCATTATGTCCCAGTACCTCTTTTTCTGAATGAGCGGTGCATCGGCAATTTTTCCTTCATCCAGAAGTCCTTCCACTTTACCTTATCTTTGCCTGGGAGCACGCACAGCAAGAGATGGTCCAGCGGTATCGTGAGTTTCTTTCAGCGATCAACATTATTGTGCTTAATGCTTAGCCAGTTGCTGCTGTTATTCTGATCATCAGAGACTTTAGCCACAGGGTGACGGGGACGCGTTAGGTCATGTTAGTATGGGGCTTTATGCACCCCTTTCTCAGCCAGGCTTATGGGACTCAAACATTGTCAGTTATATGTACACGGAGACCGCATTTATATGGACTGTGCTATGTTTGTACATTACTCCTACTGTTGTCACTAGAGGAACTTGATTGTTATCTTTGTGATATATATATACAAATTATACATATGAGAAGTTCTCTTGAGCACCGGATTGGGAGCTTGTTATAGCTCTATTTGTTCAATATCTCAAAAGAATAGAACTGCCCAGTTCGTCCTCTCCATCCTGTGGATGCTTGAGTCCCAGTTTTGGCGTCTGACATCACTTCCGGTTGAATCGTCAGTGCAGCGGTAGGGTAGGGTCTCAGCCCTTCAGCGTTTACACGGGCACAAGGTTTCTAAAATTTGGGGTGACTGGAGAGTCTCTTCCAGTATGTACATAGCCTAACACATTTTACTTCTTTAGAGTTTCATTAGAGGTAGTAATAGTCCACATGTGTACATTCCTTAATTCATATAGTCCCGTGGAGGTGACGTCAACACCGAAATTACAATGAACAGTTATATCTCAGGAACTACAATATATCAAAGTCAATATAAAAGCCGAATGGCTTCTGGAAACTAAAATTACCAAACTAATACATTTCTAACAGAAAGAGAAATGGAAGAAGTGGATTTCTGTTCTGTCGTCAGTGACAGAGCAATTGTGATTGTATCAGAGGAGATGCGGCACTGCCGCTCTGGCATTCAACGGGTTAATGCTTGGAAATTATGAGGGAGGTTTTGCTAAATTTTCAAATTTTCAGAAAAAAAGGGGTAAAAAAATCTGCTTTGTGAAATTTGTGAAATTTGTGAAATGTTGCAAATCTCTAAGGGGTTTAGGAAAACAATTCATAGCATTGTCTTGTTATTAGATTTACTTTATGATGTAGCAATAAAGTGTATCACATTACAAGTATTGATAACAACAAATCATTTTTTATGCATCTATTTAAATTCAAGTTGACCCTTTTGTTGTGGCAATTTTCATAATTTGAATTAGAGAGTTTAAGACAAACATAAATAAAATCTAAAATAATGTATGTAGCCGGGTCCCCCTCTGCCGGTCACCCCCCTCACCTTACTGGCGATCGCGGGTGCTGCCGAGCCCAATGGCGGTCCCATCGTCCGGCTGCAAGAGTGGGGGCGGTAGGATCCTGCTTCATGGGGTTGCCGGGGATGCGTGCGGCCGTTTGCTAGCGCCACGATCGCGTTGCGAGGACTCCCGGCGCTCCCGAAGCAGGGCGGCAGAACGCCACCATCTTCTATGTGGTTGCGCATGCGCAATGGGTTCCCTCACCACTGTGGCCACTACGGAAGTTGGCGCATGCACAGGACAAGCGTGCGAACAGGGGCCAATAAGAGGAGGGATCCAATTAGGGACTACAAGTCCCATGAGCCTTAGGGGACCCCACATGACGCCAGGGAGCCAATAGGGCCGCAGCATCTCCCTGCAGAGGAGATTAGATAAATTTTGCGGGCTCTGAGCACGTTAGTCAGTCAGCGTCAGGAGCAGCTAGTGGAAGGAGGTAGGGTGCAGGAATCAGTGACTCCCTGCACTAGGCCAGCAGCCCCCTAGGCCCCAGATAGCCCTGAGTCACGAGTTTCTTGAGTGTGTCAGGGACAGGCCCCAGGTTAGGGACCCTTCCCCTTATTATCCAGAGTCAGCTAGGGACACAGCGGATGCTGCGCGTCCATCCGGAGGTCTGGGCTCAGACCTTCGCTGTCGCTGCAGCAGCCATCCGGGTGGGATCGCCCCGGACGGCAGTTCCTGTGGTCAGCTGTCATCGGATCCTTTGTGAAGCTCCTTGGCAGGCCCAGGCACTGGAGTGCTCGACAGGTAATCAACAAGTGCACCAACTATACCATCTATTCACACAGGACATAGTGGCTGCGCAGTCACACATATACTTATCTCACTTGAGGGTGGAGGACATATTGTGTGGGGTTACTGACTGGACACGGGGTGGGAGCACCCGGTGTAGGTGGGAGCGTCCTGCGAGACGCAGTAGTTAGTGTCTCCTCGAGAGAGGGACACCTGTTAATATATATATGAATAAGTGCGTTTGCTACAGTAAAGTTATTGGTTGTTTTACATGCTGTGTGTGTGATACATATATATTGTCCTGCGAGGACCACTCCCCCTCTGGTGGGAGCCATCGCAGGTGGAGGCGCTGCACCGAGTACGAGGTTACCCCTATTATTATACGTACCCCAGGCTCCCCGTGGCAGAGGCTTAGGCCCCCTGTGAGCCTAACAGGTAACGCACCACACCTGGTAACATTAGGTTCCCCGCACACACACACTATATGCTATTAGGTGGGGGAATACACGTTACATGTAAATAATAATGTTTTTATTAAAGCTTTTAACAAATTATCAAGGATATGCCCAAAGTATGTTCCACTTGAGTTAGTGTACTTACAGAGCTATCATTTTAGGATACTGCACTTTGCTATTTGGAAATTAACAGAAAGGTATTTATACTGCATCAAGGACATCTGCAAGAATATTAAAAAATGTATAACATTTCTTTTTCTTTGGAATAGTGCATGTTTAGTACCTGTACTGTAGCTCTTGAAAGATTTGCTGCAACACAAGTTATTCCTTTGTTTCTGTTCTTTTACTTGCTTTACTATCAATTCAATGTGTTGGTGAATTTCGAAACTAATCTCTTCTTGTGTGCAATTGTGTTATATACTGTAACAGGGGGTGCAAATTGTTTTCCCTGCACTCCCCCTGCCGGTGGTTACCTCACCCAAGCGCACCCCCCCTCATCCCCACTTACCTCGGCTCCAGCTTCAGCTCTGTCACATGACCTCTCAGCGTCATTTGACGACGCGTGTGGAGCCAAGGTAAGTAAAGGTTTACATAGGCCCTGCAGCTCCCCCGGCACTTACTTTAAGTGCCTTCGGGAAGCGCACGGGGCCTCTGTAAACTGCGCACCCCCCCGCAAGCAGTCTTGCGCCCCCCTAGGGGTCACACCCCCCAGTTTGTGCACCGATCTATATATTAACACATGCAATTGACTTAATCTTGTATCTGTCATTAAGAAGGTACAATTTAGCCATTCCATTGCTCTTGTAGGAAACCCGGAACTTAAAAAAAGTTACATACTGTACTGTAGGGTGGATTGATGTTACACTGTAGTTTATAACGAATCTCTTCAATGTGTTACTGGTTCATAGAAAAATTGTTACTTATTTTTTTATTTCCATTAGCTTCTGACATGCACTGGACTTTTTTCTTTGTACCATTACAGTATTATTTTACTCTTTTTATGTCATGCTTTTCGACTTTATCAATACTCAAATTACCATGAAATGTACCTGTTTTTCTTGCTTCCAATATACTTAATTTCTGGAAATCATGCAGAAAAAGAAGACTTTATTTACATTCTCAGACCTTTTAAATTACTATTTATTCCCCCAAGATTTTTAATTTAGCCATTATTTTTTTATGTGACAAATTAAATGAAACAGATAAATCACCTTCTTTATCTTGTATTTTTCATTAAACGTTTTCCTAGGGTTAACAGGATTAGTTCAAAATTATAACATAACAATTCTTTTGTTGAGAAAATTATACTGTACTTATTTATATGTTCAAATGAAAGCAGCAAGTTTTCATCAAACTGTGTAATTTTTTCTACTTAGAATGTTATTGTTTTTTTCCCATTAAAACATGTTATTTCTACAAAATGGTATTAAAAAGATTTTGATTAAATGATCTTTAGTTTCTTTTGTTTCTATTTAAAAAAAGAAAAAAAAACAATTCAAACTACTTCAGCAAATTAAAATGATAATAGCTTTTTGTATGAAAGAACCAGAAGAATATGAGAGTGGAGAAAGCAATTACAGAGCTTAACTGCTTTTAGTTTAGTGTCATTTAAAATCCAGAGTCAGCAGTGAATGCTAGTAAGTAATAGAGCCAAAAAAAATTAGACCAAGGATAGTTTGAGGAACTAAATGGAAACTGTTCAAATGATTTTACATTTACCAATACAGCTTATACTGTATGAAGAGGTTTTTGCTTTGGATGGCAACTTCAGGGGTACAATTACATTATGCTACTATCCAACACAAAATAACTGTGTAGTGTAAACATTAATGTTTCTTTAAATCCTAATACTAATATTTTAATTGCAAACATCTATTGTAATAAATGTACAGTATTAGGTCAAGACTATTACAGTAGATTATGACTACTATAACCTTCTACTGTATGACTTTCCTGACTCTTATTTTTGTCCCTTACAAACTATTCAAAATGCTGTTTCTAGAATCACTTTATTCTCTCCTAAATCTGTGTTTGCTTCTCTCCTGCTGAAATGTATCGTCTGACTTCCCATTAAGTTCCATAATATTTAAACAATGTCCCTTCTATCTTTTAAGGCTATACACTCTTCTGCCCCTCCTTATATGTCAACCTTAAATATCTTGAAATATCTAAAACCTCTCACTTACTAACTCCCACATCTGGAATGCCTTCCCCTCATTATTCGCCAATCATCTCTCTCCACTTTCTCCTGATACTGTAGCTGTCTCAAAACTCACTTTTTAGAGTGAAAGGTAGTTTATTGAAGTTAGCGCTGATATCTTATTTTTAGATTCTAATATATGGAAGAGACTTTAAGTAAATGCTTTCTGTAACTTAATAGACATTTAAAAGATGATCTTGCATGATAAATCACTTTGGAGGACTTTAAAATGTATTTATCTTTTTTTACTAGAGTTGTGCAAACTCAGTATGCTTTACCAAACTTTGTCAATTCCACCTTTTTAAGGTCTGTGAACAAGTTTGCTTAAATCGAGATGTTCACAACAAATGGTTTTGTGAATGAAAAGAATGCTGAGCTGAAATCCCCACTGCCCTCTGTCAAGTGTTAGCTCTGTATCTTGTAACATATAATTTACAGATTTAGCCACACATATTGAGCACAGTGACAATTAATGCTTAACTTGTCATGCCATTGTAAAAGCATTTTTGTTTCAAAGTTGCTGCATAGTTATGCAATTTGTGTTACTTTTTACATATCTTCCTTGGTACAATTTTGTTATAACCACAAAGCCACATAGATTTGCTATTCAAAATCATGCTATACGAAATGGGCATAGCATTAATAAATAAATAAAGCTAGAGTATGTACATATGGATTTATACCTTTTTTTAATTACAATATTTTTTTACAGATTCTTCCCATGCAATATCACACACCAAACCTGTGATGGTGAGGGGGTAATCAGGCTCTCTAATAAAGGTTAAGCCCGTTTGGTTACCTTTGATCCATGTTTTGGGGTTCAAGAGTGTCAGCTCTTGAGCCCAACCGTTGTATTTGCATCATGTATAATTATGAGACAATAAAGATTTTGTGTGTTTTTGCCTTTCCATGGATGCCAGCAAGCAGGGATTGCTAAGATTTGAGTTTGAAGGGTGTTTTGCGGAGAAAGTGTTGTCAAAATGTGTCTAGGTACTGTAGTCGGGGTCCAGAGTTGCTGTAAACCCCCAAAATGTACCAGAGAATCATGCTTGATTCCCGGATACATATAGGCACTGTCCCGGCAATATCTCCCCTTGGAAATGCTTTCACGAATCACGCTAGGGTTCCCTGCTTCAGCACAGCCCAGAAAGGAAAATGGTGCAAAGGGATGAAAATTGTCCCTGTAACTATAAGGGGTCCCAAGGTTAAGGGGGATACCCAGTTACTGGCCAGGTCACCAAAAACCTATGTAGGGGTTCATGGGTTCTTCAACCATAAATAGAGTTGCGAGGCGATTTTAAAGTCCAGTCTAAGTCAATGTGATAGCGTGTAGGGAATATAGGCTAATAGAAAATAAATTGTAGCTTTTTAATCTATTCCCCATACCCAGAGACTTAAGATATAGAACAGTATTTTTATTAAAATGAGTTTAATATAAGATGTACTGTTGTGCACGGTATAATGAGCTGGGACTTTCAGAACCAATGTTCTGAGTGAGCCACTGGGCTACCAACTTGGTACCCGTAAGTCAACTCAGACATCGGACATGAAAGCCATAGAGGATGCCAGAGGTGTGAAGAACATTTGGGTAGGAGGGCTAGGCACAAGTACCCACGTCCTGGGATGAATGGAAGTCCTCTCTTCAGGGAGAAACATGAAAATCACCCATGGCATAATTTTTTATAAGTTTATATGCAAATTGATGAATGAAAGTCTCCCTCAAAAAGTGTATCAAACATGTTAGGCACATTTGGGCTTTAATTCAGACCACCGGGACCGGGAATTATTAATTTATTGTAGCCCCCACTTAGTATGCGTCTAATGACTCACTAAAGCAGATAAGAATGTGCATCTCCAGACTTCTAAGACATCCCACTGGCTTGGTGCCCTTATGTCTGTAAAAGCCCAGAGTTGAAAGGGCTCAGTGTCCCCAAGGTGTTAGTTGGGGAGGGGATCCTCAAGTACCCCCATCCTAGTGTAAAGTCTGGGCAGTTTAACAAATGGTGGCAAGCCCAGACTGAGTATCGCCAAGCCAGGAGGTTTGGTCTCATATGCTAAAGGCAGAGGTGTGGGGTTCACGCATGCACTTAGCAGCATGAGAAGCCCCTCTGCCAGGTTTCTAAAGTATTGGCAACTCCAGGATAGGTGGGAAAACTTATTCCCACGGAGAGATTGGCTGCACTGGTTAGAGATAGGGATTTAAACTTTATAAGAATTCGTGCAGTCCATCGGGAATAAGATTCACCTAAGATTTCATCAAGCTTTGTAAGAAACATCTAAGATTTCGTAAGATACAAGGATTCCAAGTGCCATTACAGCTGTAACCGAATGAAAGAAGCAGCTCCATCAGAGTACACAGCAGTTGCTGGTAGCGCTGCTGACCACGGACCGTTTCAAGACATTTGGCGAGCAACTCCCACTCCTGGGAAATTGCTCCTAGAGACTCTGTTTTTCAAGATTTCGTTTTGAGAACATTTTATTTGTTTGGCCCCATCTCAGTAAGTGTATTTTGAGTGTAATTGTGTAACATTGTGTGTATGTTCATTTGTGAAATAAATTAACATTTATTTTATCTTCTTGCTCAATCATATGATCCCCAGGTATAAATGTGTTAAAAGTGCTGGTCTCCCGTGACATACATATTTTCTAAGTTCAGATTTTTTGGACCAAGATCTCAAAAACGAACGTAGTGGTCACGGCTAGGATTGCAAGCCGATTTTAGTTCCAGGACGTTTGGAGCTAAGTCCGGGTCAAGGTAAAACTCTTTTTTAGAGTGGACAGCAGCTAGGAAAGTCTATTTTTTTATCCCAGTTCACCAGTAAGTATGTCTTTTCTTATGCAGTTTGTGTTCCACTGTGTGGATGCCTATTTATGTGAATAAATCACAATTATTTAACTTTACCTGTTTTGCTCAAAATATGATTCTGGTAAAAAGGTGTAAATGCCTGGTCTGCCTTGACAAAGCCACCTTAACAAATCATATATATTTCAGTGCGTAAGGCACTTGGAGCAAGTTTCAGGCTGGACACTCACAGATGCGTTCCTAAGCTGTGAACCAAAACCGGAAGAGATGCGGTGAAACCGGAAGTGACGTGGCAGGGTTTGGGACCGATACCAGCAAGGCAGCTACCAGCTGGGGAGGACACCCCAGATGAGCGGTGTCATAACTGGGATGGAGGCTGTGAGCAGTTAATCTCACGATGCCTGTGATACCTGCCTGTTTGTATCATATCTATTGTGAGTGTGATTCTAATAATTTTAAACATAAAATACTTTTATAAATTGATCTGCACTATGGATACTCTTCTTTTTTCTCTATATCCTCTCCTGCATTGAGACATCTCTCCTGATACATCACAAAGCCAGGAATTTGCCATTGATTTGGATTCACGCATGTATCATTCACATCCTGTGAGTAGGCACTTTATATGAACCAAGACTCTCAATAGTCATTCCAGACTGTAACCCATACATCTGCACTTATATATTTGTTCTTGTATTTTTCTTTTCTCCCCTGGATTTTGTGAAGAATTGCTTGCTTTTGGGACCTTTGGAGACAGTCCCTACCAGTGGTTCTGAGCAGGGTTGCAACTTTATTATTATTTTTCTTTTCACAATTGCACATGTTTGCACTGTATATATTTATCTTTTGACATATGTCATAAATTGATATTGTCAGACTCACTTTCACTGTGTATATTTGCACTTTATTCTTAATCACTTTTTTAATTGTGACCACTCTGTGTGGGAGCGCATTATTAATCACTGCTTCTGTGCGCTGAACATGAGTACCTTCAGGAGAACAATCAATTGGGCTTTATCCACATGTCTTGTTCTCCTGCATGAGCCAGATGCTTTTTAGTGGAGAAGAAAAATAGCTCCCTAAAGCAATATATTGATTTTTTGGCATTAACAAACTCACCATAAAGAAACTGTACCCTCTTCCTTTTACATCTGAACTTTTTGAGCGCCTGTGAGGTGCAACTATTTTTACCAAACTGGACTTACACTGGCCTTACAATCTTATTCTCATCTGCGAAGGTGACAAGTGGAAGACAGACTTCAATACACAGGAAGGCTACTACCAATGGTCATGCCCTTTGGATTGTGCTATGCTAATGTAGTATTTCAAGACTTTATTAATGAAACCTTTCATGACCTCCTGGATCTTGTCATGGTTTATTTCAATGATATACTTATATTCTCCAACTCTGTGATCGAACAACAGACACAGTTCATGCAAATGCTACAAAGGCTTTGAGACAACCACCTCTATGCCAAGTTAGGGAAGTGTCAATCTGAATATAAGAAAATTGCCTTTCTTTTTTATATAATCTCCTCCAATGGGCTTGAAATGTATCAAGTCAAGGTGACAGCAGTTCTAGAATGGCCTTTACCTATGGTCCTTAAACCAATAATTATTGGGGATAGCTAACTACAACAGGCACCTTATCCAAAATGTACTGCTGCGGAAGACTTTATTCTTACTAATCACCGGCTTGTACCTGGCATGTTCCTGGAATGCCACACTGTTCACCCGAAGCATGCCGGGCTCCTTTTGCCTTCCCAGCCAGGCGCATGCCCGGCTGACGCACGGTTGATGTGTTAATTAATAATGGTTCAAGATTTACTAGGCTGAAATGCTTCGCGTGTCCGCCAGATGGCATAAATTCATGAATTGTAATGCAGTATATATATATATATATATACATATATATATATATATATATATATACTGTATAACAACAACCCCTATAACCCCTAACATACAGTACTGTACACATACAGTACTGTATATGCACATCAATGATACTGTAGGCCGGCGGGGGCGAGATGTGTTTGCAGCAGAGAGAGAACTGCTGCTCTCTCTGCGCAAACATCGGCACATTAAAAATTATTTAAAATACATTTTTATTCATAGTGTAGATGTGCAGGGGGTCTCCGGAGATGAACCGCGTTGGTTTCAGGTCCGGGGACCCCCTGCTCCCCTAGATACAGCCCCCTTTATGAGGTGCCGGTATCCCTCTGCATTTAAAGGTCCCGATCACGTGACCGCGGCATGTAAACAAAGCAGAGGGATACCGGCACCCCATAAAGGGGCCTGTATCTCGGGGAGCAGGGGGTCCCCGGACTTAAAACAAAAACGTTTCTGCTCCGGAGACCCTCTGCACATGTATAGTATAAATAAAACACATATATAAATAAACACTCGTTCCTTACCGTAGCGGCTATGTGCTATGATAACGAAGCAGCATTTCTGTATATTAATAATATTGTACAGTGAGCAGGGGGTTCCCTGAGCCAGAAATTAATGCTCAGGGAACCCCCTGCTCCTACACAATATTATTAAAATACAGAAATGCTGCTTCATTACCATAGCTGATAGCCGCTAAGGCAATGAAGGGGTTAACCCACCGTGCCCGCTTTATTGTGGGTAGCGGGGGTGGGTGAAGGGGGTATTTGGCCCTTGGTGTGAGTTTAGGACTTGCGGGGGGGTTGTGGGTGCACTAAACCCCTTCACGGCCATAGCAGTTAATACCGCTACGGTCATGAAGGGGTTAACCCCTCCCGCTACCCCCCCGCAAGCCCTAAACAACCACGGTTGGGGCTAATACCCCCTTCACCCACTCCCGCTACCCACAATAAAAAAAACTCACACACAGCAGCCGCCCAAAAAATAAATAAATAAATCTAAATAAATAAATAAATAAATGAATATAAATAAATACATTTAAAATACATTTTTATTCATAGTGTAGATGTGCAGGGGGTCTCCGGAGCTGAACCGCATTGGTTTCAGGTCCGGGGACCCCCTGCTCCCGAGATACAGCCCCCTTTATGAGGTGCCGGTATCCCTAAGCATTTTAAGGTCCCGATCACGTGACCGCGGCCTGTAAACCAAGCAGAGGGATACCGGCACCCCCTAATGGGGCCTGTATCTCGGGGAGCAGGGGGTCCCCAGACCTAAAACCAAAGCAGTTCAGCTCCGGAGACCCTCTGCATATCTACACTATGAATAAAAATGTATTTTAAATGTATTTATTTATATTCATTTATTTATTTATTTATTTAGATTTATTTATTAATTGTGCTGCTGCTGTGTGTGAATTTTTTTTATTGTGGTAGTGGGGGTGGGTGAAGGGGGTATTAGCCCCAACGGTGGTTGTTTAGGGCTTGCGGGGGGGTAGCGGGAGGGTTTAACCCCTTCATGACCGTAGCGGTATTAACTGCTATGGCCGTGAAGGGGTTTAGTGCACCCACAACACCCCGCAAGTCCTAAACTCCCACCAAGGGCCAAATACCCCCTTCACCCACCCCCGCTACCCACAATAAAGCGGGCACGGTGGGTTAACCCCTTCATTGCCTTAGCGGCTATCAGCTATGGTAATGAAGCAGCATTTCTGTATTTTAATAATATTGTGCAGGAGCAGGGGGTTCCCTGAGCATTAATTTCTGGCTCAGGGAACCCCCTGCTCACTGTACAATATTATTAATATACAGAAATGCTGCTTCGTTACCATAGCACATAGCCGCTAAGGTAAGGAACGAGTGTTGATTTATATATGTGTTTTATTTATACTATACATGTGCAGAGGGTCTCTGGAGCAGAAACGTTTTTGTTTTAAGTCCGGGGACCCCCTACTCCCTGAGATACAGGCCCCTTTAGGGGGTGCCGGTATCCCTCTGCTTTGTTTACATGTCGCGGTCACGTGATCGGGACCTTTAAATGCAGAGGGATAACGGCACCTCATAAAGGGGGCTGTATCTCGGGGAGCAGGGGGTCCCCGGACCTGAAACCAACGCGGTTCAGCTCCGGAGACCCCCTGCACATCTACACTATGAATAAAAATGTATTTTAAATAATTTTTAATGTGCCGATGTTTGCGCAGAGAGAGCAGCGGTTCTCTCTCTGCTGCAAACACATCTCTCCAGGGGACGGCCTATAGTATCATTGATGTGCATATACAGTATTGTATGTGTATGTTAGGGGTTATAGGGGTTGTTGTTATACAGTATATACTGTATATATACAGTATATACTGCATTAAAATTCATGAATTTCTCGGCTTCAAAGACAACAGCTCGCAAACGCCCCCATGTGTTTTTACACGGCATTGCAGTATTGCAGCCAGGGGGAATAAAATGCTTAAATCACGGGCGCGATATAACGCTATATACCCCGGGAGAAAACGACACAAAACCGCAGATAACCGGGATACTCCGAAATTCGCGGAGCTAGCCAAGTAAGAATAAAGTTGGTCGGTAGTGTATATGCTGACCAGCAATAGAGCTGTTTCCTCCAAACTGACTCCCAAAGCCCTAGTAGCTTTCAAGTGGCTCATAACAGCCTTTTCTATGGCACCTATCCTGATTCATTACAATCCTGTCATGTATTTTCTCCTTAAGGTCGATCACTTCGATGTGGGGGAGGTTGGGAGCTGTTCTCTCTTAATGTGAAGACTTTTAAGAAAGATTATACCTCTGCACCTTCTTTACTAACAAATTTTATACTGCGAAGAGCAATTACGACATCAGGAACCGAGACCTCCACGCAATCAAAATGGCACTCGCAGAATGGCACCATCATTTAGAAGGAACTGGTTCATCAATAATAATTCTCACCGACTACAAACACCTGGAATACATCAAAGGAGCTCGGAGACCTGGGACACGCCAAACCAGAGGGGGTTGTGCTTCATTCGGTTCAATTTTATCATCTCTATTCATCAAGGCTCAAAGAATACTAAGGCTGACTCCTTGTCCAGACAATTCTCTACAGAAGAGACCTACAGTAAGAGACTAATAAACTCCCATCATGCCCCCTGCCTGCCTCATCTCCTCGGTTTAATCTCTTCATTTAAGAAAATTCTTTAAGCCTTGTTCCTGCTCAAGCCCACACACCCCGCTGCCTCTGCAAAGATGTTCTACTGTAAGTTGGGGACATCAGTCCAAATTCATTGGCCATCCTGGCAAGAAGAAAATGTCAGAATATTTATCATGTACATTCTGGTGGATGAAGATTCTCAGTGATGTCAAAGATTTTGTGGCCACTTGAGTGCTCAAACCCCCTCTTCTGTCTTCCTATCAAATCCTGTATCACACACTCAATTCTCCTCCTCACTTTTAAAGCTTTACATTCTTCTGCTCCTCCTTACATCTCAGCTCTAATGTAGCACTATACACAATCCCAACTGTTGCATTCTGCTCATGAATGTCTTCTCTCTACCCCTTTTGTTTCTAAAGCCCCCTCCCACCTTAAACCATTCTCACTGACTGCCCCACACCTCTGGAATGCCCTTCCACTCAATATACGACTAGCACCTTCTCTACCCACCTTAAAACACACCTGTTTAATGAAGCATATGAGTATCTCTGCTGATACTTTGCACCTCATATATAAACCTTGGCCCCTTGCAGACACACTTACCAGAACGCACTCCTACTGTCTCTACATTCTTCCTACCTACCAATTAGACTGTAAGCTAATTATAAGACTGTGGGTCTTATTTTCCTAAATGTTAATTGTTAAGCACTTCTTCCAATTATGTGTTACTTACATGATTGTAACGTGTAGTACTGCTGTAAAGTGCTATTAATGGCACTATATAAATAAAGCATACATACATACATACAAACCAAGGTGCCCAGAGATCTTCCCTGTGGCCTTCACCTACCACTACCAATCTCTGACAGGCCCTGGAACCACTTGGTAATGGACTTTATTTGTGAGCTTAACACACTCTCAAGATATGACAGTCATCCCATTAGTGGTAGATTGTTTTATTAAGCAGGTCCATTTCATTCTCCCGAAAAAATTACCCTCCACCTCGGAAATCTCAGGAATTTTAACCAGAGAAATCCTCCACTTGTACGGAGTACCCTCAGAGAATCTCTAACTTGGGATCACATTTTGTTTCCAAGTTTTGGAGAGATTTCTGTAGCAGAATGGGAATATCTCTCTATTTTTCCTCATCTTACCATTCACAGTCTAATGGCCTAACAGAAAGGACAAACAAATCCTTTTAACAGTTCCTTTGCTGATTTATATCCAAACAGCAGGATAACTGGGAATTGGTGGATTTACCATGTGAGGAATGCACTATTATTGGGAGCTATGATGTCACCTTTAAGGGAGGGAATCACATTCCTTTTTAGAATGTGATTCCCTTACTTTAAGATGACATCACATAACCCCAAAAGAGCAATCATCACATGGCACAGCCACCAATTCTATTAATAGTTGTACCATTTGATGTCATCAAGGTTGGTTGAGAGGTCATTCTCAACCAACCTTGATAGCTGATCACATGGAACATGCACCAATAGAATTGCTGGATGTACCATGTGATGGTAAAATTAGGTGTCAGAGGAGGAGGATTAAAGCATTCATCCCGGCAATGGCAAGTAAGATTTATTTAGGATGTATTTTGATTGCAATAGGTTTATCTAGGCCCCCTTTGAGGGCATAGGTAGGCACTGTGCCAATCAATGGATTTAATTGCTTAGTATTTTTTACGTTATTATATATTGTACTGTCTTTTCTTTAATGTTTAATTTGTATGCTTTTCAATGTGCAAAAGTCCTATAAGGCACATTTGCATAATAGGGCTATTGCCCATTACTGTGGGAAGAGGGGGGGGGGAGGAGGGGTGATGGGGCTAGTTACCCTACAGAGGGTGGTTAGACCTACTGGGTTGTGGGAAGGATTAACACCTTCATTACCATATAATCTTGCCAACAATGTAATGAAGGGTGTTAGTGTAATTTTTTATTAATTTTTTTTTTTAATTCCAGGTTACCATTTATTACAAATGTGGAAACCTGGGCCCCCATCCAGAAGGCCTAGTTTTTCACAGTGCTATTCAATGGTTTTTAGTTTAAAATGAAATTTCTCATTTTATTAAATTATTGTTTAAACATGTTTTTATATTGTGCAAAAAAACAACTATAAGCCACTTTGGCTAATAGAGATACTGGGCAATAGTCTAGGAAGGTTGTGGGTGGTGGGGTGGGGGTAGTTTCCCAAGAGATTGGGATTAGGCCTATGGGGGGCCCACATAACTGGTTAACCCCTTCATTACCATAGTGGTTTGCCGCTAAGTTATAACGGGGAATTATAAATGTATTTGAATAAATGTA
Source organism: Ascaphus truei (assembly GCF_040206685.1). Classification (NCBI taxonomy): domain Eukaryota; kingdom Metazoa; phylum Chordata; class Amphibia; order Anura; family Ascaphidae; genus Ascaphus; species Ascaphus truei. The sequence goes on from NC_134485.1 coordinate 95,892,793, forward strand.
ATTTTTTGCTTTCATTACTGCGTACATGTATATTTATTATACTTAATGCCCAAAATCACTATTAGCCACATTTGGCTAATACGGATTGTGGGCATTAGTCTAGTGTGGTGCCAGGGGTAGGGGGTGGGAGATTGCAATACTTTCCCCAAGGAGGGTGGTTAAGCCTTCCAAGGGTGTTGACAGGTCACGTTAACCCCTCAATTACCTTAGTGGTTACTAAAGCAATGCATAGCAATGCTTTACTAGCCACTGAGGTGGCTAACGGGTTAAGTAGTGTACTTGTATGCATATATTAACCCTTTTGTAGCCTTAATGGTCTGCTGGTCATGGAAACCCATGACTAGTTAACCCGTGGGTTACTAAGGGGTTAATATGCGGTAATATATTTTAATAATTATTTTATCACCTATTTTATGGTAAGTATATACATAGGAAAGACATGGCCGATGCCAGTTTCAACTACAGGTAGGTGATAAATAATTTGCTAATAATCATTAGTTCATCCCGTTTCGATATTTATATATTTTTGACTAAAATATTAGGACAATTTTTACTAGTTGAGCTTTTGGTTATCGCATAAGATATAAATGTACCTATATCTTGCAGTGCAATGGTACTGCATGCTATAAGATATATTTTTCCTAATTTTTGGTGATAATAATAATAGTAGTAGTAGCATGTTCTTGTATAGCGCTGCTAGTTTTACGTAGTGCTTTACAGAGACATTTTGTAGTCACAGATCCCTGCCCCGTGAAGCTTACAATCTATGTTTTTGGTGCCTGAGGCACAGGGAGATAAAGTGACTTGCCCAAGGTCACAAGGAGCCGATAGTGGGAATTGAACCAGGCTCGCCTGCTTCAAACTCTCAGTGCTAGTCAGTGTCTTTACTCACTGAGCCACTCCCTCTCATATAGCAATTTTTAGTTATCAATATGTACAGTAATGAATCTTCATTGTCTCCTGTGAATTTAATATATATATACTGTATCTAACATCTTTTTTTCTGTCTTCTTGATATCTCTTACATTTTAGCTGATGCTTAAATTGGTTTTATTTGAATTTTTATATTTTTACAATATGTTTTTTTTTTTTTTTTAGAAAATTCAGGATATACTGTAACTTTAATTCTACACGGTCATTAAGAAGAATTTTTTATATTTATTCTCTATACAGTATATTTATATACAGATGCAGTTGCCATTACCCGATCATTTCTCGAAATGGTTTTCGAGATTTCACCGAGATTTCCCTCGGCAGACGAATGGCCCATAAAATTAACACAGCAGTGTCTGCCTGCCTGTTAGAGGCTGAATCCGTCACTCTAACTGCACGCCTCTCACAGGTGACCGCAGGGTTTTTATTTAATTTTAAACATTACAGTAATGTAACAAGGGGTCTCCGGAGCTGAACCGCATTCATTTCAGGTTCGGGGAACCCCCTACTTCCTGAGATAAAGGCCCCTTTATGGGATGCAGGTATCCCCGCCATATTAAAATCCTGTGGGTCACGTTACAATGGGATCTAAAAAAAAGTAGAGGGATACCGGCACCCCATAACAGGGCCTGTATCTCAGAAAGTAAGGGGTCCCCGAGGCTGAAATCAACTTAGTTCAGCTCAGGAGACCCCCTGCTCATTCATACTAGTATCAAAGACCCCCCACCCCAAGATAAAAACAATTACCTTAGCGGAAAGCTGCTAAGGTAATGAAGCTGCTTACATTTTATTTTAATTAATAGTGTGCATGAGCAGGGGTCTCCTGAGCTGAACAAAGTGGATTTCAGTCTCTGGGATCCCCTACTTCCTGAGATACAGGCCCAGTATGGGGTACCAGTATCCCCACCATGTTAAAATCCACGTGGGTTTTAAATAAAGCAGAAGGATACCGGCACCCCATACTTGGGCCTGTATCTTGGAAGTAAGGGGTCCCCAAGGCTGAAATCAACTTTGTTCAACTCAGGAGACCCCCTGCTCACAAACACTCTGTGGTAGGATGACCGTGGTTAATGAGGAGGCAGATAATTCATCCGGTGAAATAATATGCTGGTGGTTTTATTTGTCCAAAAATATAACAAAACAGTGGGTGATCTGTCTCTTTAATTAAAACAAATTCACCTTCAGTACGTCGTTGGACAACTATTTTATATATGCTGTTTAATAAAGATTATGTTTTTTATTCATTCACTTATCTCCAGAGTGTGAACCTGAGTGCTATATTGGGTTCCTTCTCTCCTATGTCCACTACAGTTTACACCCAAAGCACCGTTCATATTATCATTTAACTAAGGCTGCAGCAGGGGTTCCCCTCCTATCTCTAACAACTATAAATAAAAATAAAATGTAAGCAGCTGCATTACCTTAGTGGCTAGCCGCTAAGGCAATAAAGGTGTTAAGGCACAATACTATAGCAGATTTATTGGGGGCAGAGGGGGTGAGTGAAGGGGGTACTTGGCCCTTTACTCACCCCCACTACCCCCAATAAATATTACAATATGCACAACCCACCCACTAATACACAACCCACCCACCCCCTGTGTCCCCACATAAAAACATTTTTTTTCTGCACAGGATTGATACCAGAGGCCGACAGGGGTCCTCGAGTGGTCCCCATGCATGTCCGGGGGACCCGCTGGCCTGCGGTATCAATTCAGTGCATAAAAAAATGCAATACATTCAAATAAATTCACCCACCCTCAATACATACAGTACAGTGATGGCCAAACTTACTATTATCCAGATAAGGATAATAGTGCATTTACCCATTTAAAATAAAACATATATCAGCAGCATAAAGTAAATTAAACTGGCACTTACCCCTGCCAGGATGAAAGCTGTCCTCATCCTCATGACCATTCTTGTTCTCTGTGGGCATCAACAGCAATGGCAACTTTAAAAAAAATTGACTGGCATGGTGGCACTCCCATGTCCAGTGGGCATGAGCTGCCACTATGCCAGGCAACATGCATCATGCCAATCTTCAAAAAAAGCCACTAATAAAAAACACATTCAATTTTAATCTTAAAAATGATACACAAAATAATAGACTGGCATGGTGGGCATGTGATGCCACTATGCCATGCAATGATGCACCTGCAAAAAATAAAAACATGCATAAAATAAAACAACACTGCAATTCCTGAAAAATAAAGACCACCCGAGGACCCCCGCCGACCTCTGGTATCAGTCATGTGCAGAAAAAAAAATGTGAGGACACAGGGGGTGGGTTTTGTATTAGTGGATGGCTAGTACATATTTTATGTTTATTGGGGGTAGAGGGGTTGAGTGAAGTGCCAAGTACCCACTTCACTCACCCTCTCTGCCCCCCAAAAAGTATTGTGCCTAAACCCTTCATTGCCTTAGCGGCTAGCCGCTATGGTAATGAAGATGCTTACATTTTTTTTAATTTATAGTTTTTGTTATACAGGCCCTGGTATAGGATGCCGGTATCCCTCTGCTTTGTTTAGGTCCCACGTGGATTGGATAAATGATTGGATAATGGCCGCTGCATCCGTATTTATTTTATTTTTTTTAGCTTTAAGGATCTGAATATGTATGTATTTTGTATACATGCTGACATTGATTGTTCCTCTTAGTGTATACAAATGTCAACAATTGTAAGTTTTAAACATTTTGTACATAGATTGGTTAAGACAGATTTAAACTAACTTGTCTTTAACTATATTGTCTGATAATTTTATTTTAAAAAATATATATATAACGTATATATATATATATATATATATTAATGTTTTTACATGATATTCTATCACCTATTTCAGGTTGGGTTAGCTTATCTTGACTATATATATATATATATATATATATATATATATATATATATATATATATATATATATATATATATATATATATATATATATATATATATATATATATATATATATATATATAGTCAAGATAAGCTAACCCAACCTGAAATAGGTGATAGAATATCATGTAAAAACATTAATATATATATATATACGTTATATATATATTTTTTTAAATAAAATTATCAGACAATATAGTTAAAGACAAGTTAGTTTAAATCTGTCTTAACCAATCTATGTACAAAATGTTTAAAACTTACAATATATATATATATATATATATATATATATATATATATATATATATATATATATATATATATATATACATATATACATATCGTTGTGTGAAAAACAAAGTACTCCCTCTTTGAATTCTATGGTTTTACATATCAGGACAAAATAACAATCATCTGTTCCTTAGCCGGTCTTAAAATTAGGTAAATACAACCTCAGATGAACAACAACACATGACATATTACACCGTGTCATGATTTATTTAACAAAAATAAAACCAAAATGGAGAAGCTATGTGTGAAAAACTAAGTACACCCTTACTGCTTCCATAAGAATAAAGATGGTAAGTAACAGACAGGTGCTGCTAATCAAATGCCCTTGATTAATTGATCATCAGCAAGAGTGACCACCTCTATAAAAGCTGAAGTTTTAGCAGTTTGCTGGTCTGGAGCATTCAGGTGTGTGTTAACACAATGCCAAGGAGAAAAGACATCAGCAATGATCTTAGAGAAGCAATTTTTGCTGCCCATAAATCTGGGAAGGGTTATAAGGACATTTCCAAACAATTTAAAGTCCATCATTTTACAGTGAGAAAGATTATTCAAAAGTGGAAAACATTCAAGACAGTTGCCAATCTTCCCAGGAGTGGACGTCTCAATCAATCTTGACGCTTTACTGCTAATATAAAGCTGTATGAATTAACCAGCCATATGCAGTGTCATTTCAACACTAATGCACCACTTGCACAACTAGTATACCTGGCACTACATATAAGGATTGCATTAAATCCCTTATATAAGCTTTCCCCAAGGCTTCCTGATTTAAGGTCGCTTGCGGCTAGTGTATTCAAGCAACACTAACAATACCTTCCAACCCAGGGATCACACTATCCCAAGGGAATTCAGCGTATTGTCATTCTGTTTAATTCTATTTTAAATCCCATTGTTTTATTATGTTTCTAATAAATTACATTTTTAATTGACCAATCATCTCAACATAGTGCATGAGTGCTTTAGTGGGGTTCTTATCTCTCCAGTTCATTATCTAACTATGCCCCATTAGCACCTGCACTTAACTACATCTCATCTTACCATTAGTTAGCAGTAGCAGGGGTCTCTCTCTATAGTTCATTACCCAGGAAGGTACCCAGGTGCACCAACACCACACCGGGAGGCTAGCACTGCCCTCACATATATCTGGGTTGGACGGTTCATACGGACCATTGGGTTTAGGTGCCCAGGGCACCCTCAGAACTTTGGGGGACGTATACTGTGATTGTGTGTATACTTTTTTGCTAAGGCTATGGGACCATAGTAAATAGGTTGTACATACCTTTTGTGATTATTGGAGGTATACCAAATAGTTATACCGGTTCCCGTGAGGGGCTATCCTGCCAATGTGAGGACCTCACGGGTGGAGGCACTGCACCAGCCACCCCAGGCTCTTCATGCACGGAAGCTTAGGCCTCCTGTAATTCTAACAGGTAGCACCATAACACCCATAACGCACCTATCTCCCTGAGGAGGAGGGAAGGAGTGTTACTGTAGTGCTGACGGTTATTCTAGAACAAATCAGTGGCAATTACCAAAATGACCCATGTACATTCTGGGTACATGCTGGGTACATGCTGCAACATTTCAGTGACATTTCTGCAGAGACTAATGGCCCATCGGATTAACAGCGGGGGTCCCTGGCAGTCCCATTCAAACTGAATGGGACTGCCATGGACCCCTGCTGTGTTAATCCTATGGGCCATTAGCCTCTGCAGAAATGTCACTGAAATGTACCCAGCATCTACCCAGCATGTTTCTGGCTAGTTTAAGGCAAGTTTAAGGGAAATTTTAGAATACTCGTTGGCTCGTCTGTACATTCAATGGTTTTTCTTACCTTTTAGATGTATTCTCCCTCCGATTCCCAGATGAGGAAGCTCACCAAAAGCGACACAATGATCATTAGCTTCGGTTATGTTGCTACTTCTTTTCTTCTGTTCTTCTCCTCTTATTTCTTCTGTACATGTAATCCATGGGGGAGATTTGTTCCTGTCATCTTCTTCAGGTCAAAATAAGATGAGCCATGCCTTATATATGGGTTGTGACATCACATTTACTGTCAAATGACACACCTCCAGTCCTATTGGATGGTGTACCATGTGACAGAATCTCTTTTTGTGTAACAGATGTGACATCATGTAAAGTGAGGGAAGGCAGTCAATCAGGATGGCTGTGCTTATCCCCTTTAAGATGATGACACCAAAAACAAGATGGCTGCCATCCCATGTTACTCCGGCCAATCGGATTGTGAGACATACCATGTGAGTCATCATCTGGTATATCCCCAATCTTACTGGTTGGAGTAAACCATTTGACAGAGTTCATTTTTGGAAAGGATGCAACATCACTCACTTTTGTTGCATCTCCATGCACGGCTATTACAGCCGATCATACAGTTTCAATATTAATTTCAAAACTAGTGTGTGGGAGCAGGGGGGTCTTCTGAGCTGAACCGCATTGATTTCAGCCTCGAGGACCCCCTACTTCCTGAGATAAAGGCCTCATTATGGGGTGCCGGTATCTCCCTGCAGAATTTAAAGCCCCGATCATGTGATTGGGAGATTTAAATGCACAGATGATACAGTAGGGCGTCCCCATGGCTGAAATCAATGCGGTTCCACTCAGGAGACCCCCTGCTCCCACACACTAGTTTTAAAATGAATATTGGAACTGCACAATCGCCTGAAAGAGCATTTCATGGAGATGCAGCATCTCCATGCATCTCTTCCTGGCTGCTGTTTAAACTATCAGTTGCCGCTCACCAGGATTATAGCGCAATAACATTTTTTTATTGAACTTAAAAAAACTTGGATTTTTTCTTACTGAATACCATTTTTACCAATATGTTTTAGTGCACCATAAATAAATGCGAAATCGTTCGGCAATGCACTGATTTTATCGAACTTTAGTGAATAGGCCCCTTAGTGTGCTTCAGAACACCACCATTGTAAAAGGATTTCATTTTGTGCATATGCTTGTGGTTGGCAATACATTTTGCGTAGAGTGACCATCTTGGGTAAGCACCTCTAAGAAGTTTTACAGCTGTTACAGATGTAGCCAGACTTACGTACCCTGGAGCCGCGACATAAATAGCAAATTGCAGTGACTCCAGGAACAGTAATACTGCTGCGGCCGAGTTTATTTGAGCATTTGTCCGGTCTCGGCCGCAGCAGTAACCAGGCGCGCGCCGGGATGTGCCTGGCGCGCGCCGAAGCCGCGGAGGAGCGCCCTCCGATCGGGGCTTTCTCCCTCCGCTCGCCGTGTCCGCCGGGTCCCCCGGAACCCCCTGCCGCCGTCCCCCACATCGCGGGACACCAGGGCTCCCTCGGGGAGCCCTGGACGCGCATGCAGGGGGTGCAGGCACCCGATGACGCGTGACCGCGCGTCGATGACACGTGACCGCGCGTCGATGACGCGCGGCACGCCGAGGGAGTGCGGCTAGCATGCCGGGGCATCCCCAGGCTTGCGGAGCTAGCCGCACTCAAATAAAATGTGCCGCCTCTGTAGCCATGTCTTCCTTCAGAGGACACAAAAGGGGCCTTTCTCAGAGAGATTTCCCCCTGCCGGAGATACCACTTTAAGGATTCCACTGCTTCCCCCAACACTGTGAACATTAGGTTTGACTAAATCTGTAGTTATCAGTTATAAATTGTGTGTCAGTACTGTACTGTAAGTCCTTGAATATTAAATCGATTAGATTGTAAGCTCTTCGGAGCAGGGACTCCTTTTCCTAAATGTTACTTTTAAGTCTGAAGCATTTCTTCCCTTTGTGTTATTTATATCTTATTATTTATATGATTGTAACTATTACTGCTGTGAAGCACTACAGTATGTACATTAATGGCGCTATACAAATAAAGACATACGCACATACATACATACAAATAAACATGTTGGAGCAGTGAATACTCAATTAAATATGTACTTTCAGGTTCTTTCGATTTATGGATGGACCTGTTTGCAGTTTCAAAATACAAACGTTGTGAACTGTAAGTTGTTTTTGAAGTTTGAGTAAAACCTCACAAGAAGATAAATAAAATTGAAGTACCTTGTGAGCTTTTCATGAACTCTTAGAAAAATAAAAAGCTACATTTTGGAAAAGGTTCTAAGTTTTTAAATGTTCACCCAAATTTTGAAAGCAAAATGTGTGTTCCTTTGAAAATAAATTACAGAAGCTAAAGAAATTTTTTTCTATCAAACTCAGAAACCAACACACGGAAAACATTTTATTAAGCATATTTTATAATTATATATTAATACATAATACTATTTTAGTTATAACTACACATATATTACTCCTACAACAAAATATTTGCACTGTTTAAAGATTTCTGTATTACAAAACTGTTTAGTACCAGATGGTCACACACGCCAGAAAATGACCTAAAGCGCACAGGAGAGAAAAGACAAAAAACAAAACATAGTGTAATCTGTTTTGGTATAGAAAACCCTGCTAAATAAAAATGTACACTTACAGAATAAAAGATCAATATGGGCAGTGATCATAAACTCAGATGAAATGGCTCGAGAACCCCTCCTTCAGGTATCAGTTGGGCTCATCTGCCAAACGTATTACTTCAATGAGGTCCTCCTGTAATTATGGTCTCCCGAGACAGCACACCGCCTCAATGGCGGATAAGGAACCAAACCAGGATATGTCCACCGCAGTACTCCACACGGTACCTCTGACACAGAAAAAGTCCCACGTACCACCAGCTCAACTCCGACACCTTAGCCTGTGTGGTAGATCCCACGGAGTATACTCCTGCAGCTTGAAAGGAGGAAACGCCCGCATCCCTCACTGCATGCAGCTCCGTGCACCCCACACAATGCTTCCGCATCACGTGATGAGTGTACCTCGCGTCTCGCGAGACTTTAGTGCATAATTTCCAAAAGTACCTTCTTGGTGTGTTTCCTTCCTCCACAGTACACACCATACACACCAGACTCCTCTGCCCTACTAGTTTCGCGTTCTGCTTCTTCAGGGGCACATCTTGCGAGATGCGAGGTACACTCATCACGTGACGCGGAAGCATTATGTGGGGTGAGCGAAGCTGTAGGCAGTGAGGGACGCGGGCGTTTCCTCCTTTCAAGCTGCAGGAGTACACTCTGTGGGATCTACCACACAGGCTAAGGTGTTGGAGTTGAGCTGGTGGTGCGTGGGACTTTTTTCTGTGTCAGAGGTACCGGTGTGGAGTTTTCCAGTGGACATATCCTTTATGTGTTTCTATTTTATTCATTACATTGTTTTGTACGTTAGTACATCCTGCTTTGGTTTCTTATCTGGATGCATATTCCTGTTTAAAAGCCATTGAGGTGGTGTGCTGTCTCGGGAGACCATTATTACAGGAGGATCTCAATGGACTAACGTTTGGCAGATGAGCCCAGCTGATACCTGAAGGAGGGGTTCTCGGGCCATTTCATCTGAGTTTATGATCACTGCCCATATTGATCTTTTATTCTGTAAGTGTAGACCTTTATTTAGCAGGGTTTTCTATACCAAAACAGATTAGACTATGTTTTGTTTTTTGTCTTTTCTCTCCTGTGCGCTTTAAGTCCTTTTCTGGCATGTGTAACTTTTTTCTATCTGGGTGAGAGATTTGGGCCATCCGCAGGGAAAGTTTAGTCATTACTATTGAACCTGTTTTTTGCTACTGTTTTGCTATTAGTTTTGCGCATCCCTGTTTTTCTTGCATAGTACCAGATGGTAGCTATTACTGTGTAACGTGATGATATTTATTATGAGATATTGTGTAAACCATAATAAATACATATGCATGTTTATTTAAAACAATCAATAGTATGTACAGAACAGCTGCTTGTTTGAAATAATCTAATACATTCAGTTTTCATATCTTAGGTTTGCTAAAATAAATCGGTATCTTACTGTACTATGTTAATGGTTATCCAGTTAAAAATAATGATTTGATCCTGTATCCGATTATTAAACTGGCAAGTCTAACATCAGTACAAATACAAAATAGCAAATTATTTCTAGGAAAATGCAAAGGTTCTATCAGCCTTTTGATTATAGCAATACTAAAATCAATGCCTTAAGATTTCACTAAAAACATTAGCATTCTTAAGACAAATGAGAAAAGATAAAATATTTGATTAGTGATTATTGATGATAGATACTATCCAAAAGATACATTTCAAGATGCAAATAAAAAGAAAACACAACATATAATTTGATAAATATAAAAATTTGAAACAGTAGTATGTCATTATATTTAAATGATTATATATTTGGTGTATTTGTATATATTTATTTGTTATTTATGTGGTTAAACAGTGGGATTCTGACACTGGGAGACCGTGAACACGTGATGGTGATAAGAAAGAGGCGCAAACACCGCAAAGTGAATTATAATAATCAAGTGATAAAATAAAGTGTTTATAGCACATGTAAGGATGTGGTAGGAACCTCATATGTGTGTTCAGTTGCTGCTGCCTCTGTTCAGTGAGAGGCATGTGGAGTGTCTGCAACAGTGTTGCAGTGTGTTAGAGCAGAGTCAGACAGGCAGTGGCTGATGTAATAGCTGAGCTGTGTGTCTGTGCAGATTAGGCAGAGAGGCTCCGTGGATAAACTACAATTCCCATGAGCTCCTGGGCAGTCACCTGATGTGAAGAACCAATCAGAAGGCTAGGATGACAGGGGCAGGAAAGGGAAGCGTGGGGGAGAGACCACGCTAGTCAGAGGGGTTCTGGAAGGTAAAGGAGGAGGGTGTATGCATGCAGGGGGTCCGTGACCTGCCTGCATAGGCTAGCTTTACCCCGCAGGCCCTTAGGAGAAACCCCTGAGCCACAGTAGGTTGCTGTGCTGCATGGACGCCCATAGTGGTAGCGATCAGTCACCTTACTGTGTAGACAGTTAGGGACAAGCGTGCGGAGCAGGTTTGCTGGTGAGCTGCTTGGGACCAGACAGCTGCACTGCGGACATCAAAGACAAGCAAGGATTCGGCTTATTCTTTTCGAAGCATTACCGGTCACCGCCGTGACCGGAAGGTATTTACGTTAAGTGCACCAACACCGGTCAACAGGCGCTGATCCCACCTTAGGCGTAACTCTTTGAGGACACTAGTGAGTGACCAAAGGCCTAATACACGGAGTTATTCTAGCTACTAGCGCAAGGACACGGTGTGTGGGGCACGCGGTGGCGGGACCCGGACATACTCATTAAGAGCGTGGCTGAGCCACTACTGTACAGGACAATACTCATTAAGAGCGTGGCCGTTATAAGGACATTACCATTTAGCTGCGTTAAGGTTATATTGCATTATAGGTTATGTGTTGGGTTATATGCTGCGTGTGTATTTATATGATAGAGTGCTAAGGTTATTGTGCATATAGTAAAGTTGGTTGCATCATACATGTGTGTGTGTATATGTTTCTTGCCCAGGGGAATCTCACATCACGGGGATCCTGGGTAAGTGGAGGCGCTGCGCTATAAGTGTTACCCCAGGCTCCCAGCTAGCGGAGGCTCAGATCTCCTGGAGCCGCAGGTGCGTGCAGTTACCCGTAGTCGCTTTAGCGGGTCAGAAAAAGGGCTACACACATAAGAACAGAGTCTAAAAAATTGATAATCTGATAACCCAGCTCAAAACCTCTGGTAGGCCCTGTCTTCACGTGTTCCAAAGCATAAGGATATTTCTCAAACAATCCAGGGGGAGCATATAGGGGAAAAAAGAGGCAAACAACGCAAACAATATACGTGCAGATGTATGGGGAATCTGTTGAAGTATTAGTGCTCGCAATATTGGCTCTATGTGCAGCCAACTCACAGGATACAAGAGGTATACAGGCACTTTCAAGGGGAACTGCTTTCCACGATGTAAGACTGGTGTGTGTTAATCAGGACTCTCATCCAATGGCACAGTGGAGAACAAATAACCAATAAGGAGAGACAGAAAGACTACATAGAAGAGATCAGTTATGTAAATGAAAATCCTTATGTATAAAATATAAAATGCTCACTCACAATCGTGCATGTAAAAAAGGGCATGTATCACTCAAATAGTGAATACATCTGCACTTATAATGTTTGCTTTGTTTGTCTCTTTGTTCCCTATGTGATCCCCCTGGATTGTTTGAGATAGACACTGGGACACCGGACAGAAGCCTCGGGTACGTCCCGCAGGGGTAACCCAGACCTTTCCCTTTTTCATGCTGTTTTAAAGATACCATCTGGTAATTGCACACAATTCTGCTTTTTATAATTATTGATCACATTACAGAAGGTTTAAAATGCCCTTGTACCACCTTGTTCCTTGTGTGGTTGAATACAGTACATTTTGGGAATTTATTCTTATTTGTTTGTAATATATAATGCAATAGGAATTTACAGAGTTTGGTCGTTCTGCCAATTATTAAAGAACTAATTGTTGCCCCATAAATAATAGACATATTATGTGAATAATGAAGGATGCCATATCATGCCGTTAGGAGCATAGCACAGGAATGACAAGCGGAGTATTGGAGGAGAAAGGAAGAAAGTTTATATACATGGGATAATAAAACAAATGGGTAAAGTATGAATATCATTAAATATATAGCGCCCACACCTGTACTTAACGATTTATAAGAGATACAATACAGTACAGGGAATAATAGTACAATAAATGCAACACACAAGGTCAGATAATAGGAATGGAGATCCTTCCCCAGAGAGTTTACAATTTAAAGTAACACTGGAGAAGGACTTTCTTATCAAGAAGAGCAAGAGATTATACCCACATAGAGACCTGCTCTCTTAGACAAGGAAATGTATAGTCCAGTGAGTTTGTACTATTAATGTTACAAAAATACAATTTTAGGGGCCTATTCTATTAGCCTCGATAACCCACTTATCAAGGCCTTTTCGGCCAAAATAGCTACTGCTTCTGTAAGCCTCGATAAGTTGGTGATAAAGGCATGAATCGCCAATTTTTCCAGCCGTCCAAAACAGATCACTGGGTGAGCGGTGATTAATCACTTATCAGCAGGTTCTGAAACTGGTGCAATTCATGTAACATTGATTTTTATCAAGGCTAATCGCGGCTCTAGAATGGCGAGTTTCTCCCAAAATCCTCACGCCAGGAAAAGTTGGCGTGAAGTTAGAGAGAACCTGCTGGAAGTCGGCGAGAGAGGAGAGAAAAAAAAAGTTTTTTTCCTTCATCGGATTGATGCCGGGAGTCTCCAGAGCTGAAACCCATTAATATCAGCACCGGAGACCCACGGCATGAATCCCATGCAATAAAAATGTATTTATAGGCAACTTAATTACCTTTGTACAAAAATCCTGAAGCACCATTGCTTCCAAATCCAGTGCTCAACAGAGCAAAAAACCTCACAAGTCTCTTTGTGAGTTGAAGAATCAGTCCCACTATGTAGTTAATGTTATTTGGCTCTCACATGAGAGTCACATTACTCACGGCTCGTAGAATGTACAGGTGGATGTCCGGTCGTGTCTGATTCGGTCCTGTGGGTCCACTGGTCAGTATGCTCCGCGTGTCTCACCAAGATGCACTCGTCGACTGTCCTGTCACTTATAGCACAATGATGTTGATGTCTGGCAGGGTAAATGTATGACCACCACGCAGTACTGTATCCTCCTGGACTCTGTGGACCCCACGACTGAACTCCACACGTAGCCGGTAAGGTGAAACTCCCGGTTATTTCCTGTAATCAGCCTGGCTTCACCGCACCGGATAATGATGAATTGAACTCCCAGAATTCTTCTGTCTGGCGTGCCCCCAGGTATAGTCAGCATATTGGATGTAACATCCCCATGGGGAAAGGAAACTGGTGCACAGAATCTCACAAAATGAAGAGGTGTGGGATATGCTTAATCAAAAGGGTTTATTTCATAAAAACATGGACAAAAATACTGATTTAGCCACTCTAACGCGTTTCACACGCAGGGTGCTTTATCAAAGAGTAACAGGTCATTACTAGGTGTATCTTCTTATAGCACCTACCTTAATTGTCTCCAGATTTTTAGCCAATGAATCAGATAATTAAAAATGACTGCAAGCTGGTTATATGCAAATGCAGGGAGTGAGCTATGTGAAACACCCAGTACAAAAACTTGGTAAACAGCAAAAAATACATAAAGTACAAACACATATATTGTATTATATACTATAATACAAACTACAAGAAATTGTTCAAACCAATTGAATTATCAGTCTGAAAGATAGACCGCCATGAAATTATGTATAGATATGGCTAAATCAGTATTTTTGTCCATGTTTTTATGAAATAAACCCTCTTGATTAAGCATATCCCACACCTCTTACTTTTGTGAGACGCTGTGCACCGGATTCCTTTCCCCATGGGGATGTTACATCAATATGCTGACTATACCTGGGGGCACGCCAGACAGAAGAATACTGGGAGTTCCATTCATCATTATCCGGTGCGGTGAAGCCAGGCTGATTACAGGAAAAAACGGGAGATTCACCTTACCGCTTACGTGTGGAGTGGAGTCGTGGGGTCCACAGCATCCAGGAGGATACAGTACTGCATGGGGTCATACATTTACCCTGCCAGACATCGACATCATTGTGCTGTAAGTGACAGGCCAGTCGACGAGTGCATCATGGAGAGACATGCGGAGCATACTGACCAGTGAACCCACAGGACGGAATCAGACACGACCGGACATCCACCTGTACATTCTACGAGCCGTGAGTAATGTGACTCTCATGTGAGAGCCAAATAACATTAACTACATAGTGGGACTGATTCTTCAACTCACAAAGAGACTTGTAAGTTCTTTTGCTCTGTTGGTCACCGGATTTGGAAGCAATGGTGCTTCAGGATTTTTGTACATAAGTGATATTCCTGGTGGCTCGAGTTCGCAAGAATATAAGATTATGACACAATATTACTATACCTGTGAATCAAGATAGAAGATTCCTTTATATATACAAAACGAGTGGTATAGATGTTGCCACAAATTCAAGTGTTATACAAACTTGCACCTCACAGTGCAGGGATATGACAACGGGTTTCAAAAAGCATTTAATAGATAATTTGTTGAGAAACCAAGTTTCCAAGTGATACACACAGGATTATTGCATTTTTTTTGGAACTATTGTTTTATGTTTTCTATATACATCAACTTGGATTTTTTTCTGCTATACAGTATATATAGCTTTTGGCTGTGCTTTAACTGTACTATTTACAACTTGGAGGATGCGAATGAATCCACCACACCTGATACTATACATACACCTACAGAAGCAACCACCTTTGTACAAAGATGTGATGATGACTCTAGAAGATCAAAAAAGGCATATGTCTTTGAAACAATGAACGATGATATCATATGTGATGAACCTTCTGATTTGATTGATCTATTTGTGAAATTGGAGAAACTTGTATCACAGGACATTAGGTTATTCTGGGACATAACTATTCTAGAGAATTATTTACTTACAAAAAGAGTTCCTTGGGGCTTAAGAATGAAAAAAATGCCTACATTTTGTTTTTGTGATACAGAGTTTGAATCTAGTTGGGAAAAAAATACTAGATGATTGCTCCATAAAACTTATGGAACTGTTAATTCAATCTAAAATTAAGGAAAAAGTGGTTTTAAAAACTGAAATCAAATCATAAAAGATAAAGCTAAACAAATATGAATCAATGGATCATTTTGCTCATAATGATAAAGTATTATCGAGTAATATTGAAACAATGGAGAAAGCTATCATTAGAAAGAAACATAAACATAAATTTGAGAAAGATAAAAAAGATTATGAAAGAAATCTAATCTATATATTACAAAAGAATATCGTAGCCAGAGATTCGAATATATCAGGACATTCCAACATTCTACACCTCAGAATACAGAAAATAAATTATTTCATAAACAAGAGAAAACACCTAAAATCTATTCTCAAAACGAATTACACTGAAACATCGAGTTTTGATACAGACTCATCAGATACACTAGACAGACCTATAGTATCTTTCTCTAGAGTTAATACACATGAGATGAGACATCTGATACAGGACATTCTGATAGATATATGTATGCTGTGTCTCAGGAAGATACTGCAAGATCAACATTTACCCCCCATTCAAAAAACGGGGAAAGACGAGACGGGGAAAGAAAAACAGATTGGTGAAACGGACCAAACAAGAGAGAGAAATATTCTTGAATATGTCTGGTAAAAATGTCATTAATATTTCAGACATAGTTTTGTCTTCTGACAAATGAGTTTATTGAACAAAGGTTTGAATTTTGCACCTCAAAAAAACTTCAATTTGTTTGATACTATAATTGATTTACAAATATTCACTTGTAAATTAGCCTTAAAGAAATTATTTTCCAACAAAAAGGCGGAAGTGAACTCATTTGGTTCGGATATAGACAAATCTATTGTTGTGACAGTTCAGGGGATTCCTTCCCCTCCATGTGTCCCTGGCGCTCCGCTCCTTCCTGCCTCTCATATCCCTTCCTTGCCTTCCCCTGCTATTCTCCCTTCCTCCTTCCGCATTTGTCCCTCTGCGGCAGCCTCTGACGCGCTCCCGGCGTTTGCGCCCGCTCCCCGCAAGCCACGCGCGCCTTCTCTGTCTCCCGTTCCCCGTTGCGATGCTCCCCGCTCACGGCCCCCCTCGGCTCCCATTCCGTTTCCCTTACCTCCTGCAGTCTCTCCTCCTATCCTTCCTCCACTCTCGGCAGGCGCCCCCGCGGCACGGTGCTCCACGCCTCGTGACGCAGCCTCTGTGCGCGCACTCTAACTTTACAGAGGGCATGCGCACACGCTCCTTTTGTAGGCTTTCCCAGTCCCCTGGCTCCTCCTCCCATACTCTACAGGCTATCTCCCTCACTGGCTCACCTGTCTCCTCCTCTTCTCCTCCTCACCTATCCCTGCTGTCTCCCACTTCACCCTCTGCTCCTCCTCTCTCTCCCATTGGTGTTCCCTCGTTTATAACCCCTGTCGTCCTCTCTCTCATTGCTCTGCATAGTTCTTTGTAACCTCTGTGTGTGCAGTCCTATGCTTGGCTCTCCTGTGTTTTCAAGCTTCTGTTCCTGCTCCTGCTTACCCCTGGATTTCCCTGGCTTGACTTCTGCTTGTACTGGATTATCCTGCTCTCTACTGCCCTTGAACCCTGCTTACAGACACGACTTTGCTGACTTCTGTTATCCCTGGACTCTGGCTTACGAACATTACAATCCTGCTCTCTGTATCCCTGGACTCTGGCACATGGACATCACTATCCTTACTCTGAATCCCAAAGGCGTTGCAAGTATAACTAACCATCTCTCTACAGGCCCAGCAATGCCATACCACACTCCGAGCACGCCCTCATTGCTGTGGGTGCGTGGTAAAACCCTTCCTACCTCAGTACTGGGGACTGGCCAGGTCTGCGGGCATACAGGCGTTACATTATGCAGAGCCCAACAAATGCAGACCCCCCTGAGGTGGGTACAGGTATTACTTTGGAGCATTTACAACTTGTAAGCAACCAGCTGACCACTATTTGCCAACAACTGGCTAATCTCCCGGTCCAGGAAACTCCAGTGGCTCCCTCAACCCCTGTTGTTATAACCCATGCCAACGCGGGACCCCAAATTCCACCGCCTAATTGCTATTATGGGGACCCCCTTGCTTGTCGCGGATTCCTAAACCAATGCGAGGTGCAATTCGAAATGTTCCCCTCTCAGTTTCCTACCGGCCGCTCTAAGGTGGCTTACATCTACGCCTTGCTTACATCTACGCCTTACATCTAAGCCCTCGCTTGGGCTTCTCCCCTCTGGGAACATAAGAGTGAATTAACTCAAGACTATCCTAAATTTAGGAGTGAATTCCAGCAAGTATTTGACACTCCCGCACGGCGCGAGATGGCCGTATTCTCTCTCTTTCATATTTCACAGACTCGAAGATCTGCTGCCAAGTACGCGATCGAGTTCCGTACCCTCGCCGCGGAGACTCAATGGAATGATGAGGCACTCGCCGCCACATACTGGCATGGTCTCTCTGACACCTTGAAGGATGATCTTGCTACTCATGCCCGGCCTTCATCCCTGGAAGAGTTGACCCAGGAACGACGACACGAGAGACATTGTTCTCGTTCTCTTCCTTCCCCTGTTGTCT
The DNA here is from genome assembly GCF_040206685.1 of Ascaphus truei. Classification (NCBI taxonomy): domain Eukaryota; kingdom Metazoa; phylum Chordata; class Amphibia; order Anura; family Ascaphidae; genus Ascaphus; species Ascaphus truei. The sequence continues at coordinate 95,910,997 of NC_134485.1, forward strand.
CTCACAGGTTGCCCTCTTCGCCTCTCCTGGCGTTGGCCGCTCAGGAGCCGATGCAAATCGGTAGCCAACAACTTCGGGCCGCGGAGAGAATACGACGCCATCAGAAGGGACTCTGTTTCTACTGTGGTTCTTCAGAACATCGCCTCCAGAACTGTCCCCTGAAGCCAGGAAACGGGAACACCCAGTAAAGGTAGAGGGGCTTCTAATGGGTACTGTCTCTTCTTGCCCCTCTCTCCCTGAAGATCTCCCAAAGAAGTTTATGCTTCCTGTTACTCTGGAGGGCCCTGACCTCCTATTGGAAGTAAAGGCTTTCATCGACTCTGGATCTGGCGGTAACTTCCTGGATCAAACCTTCGCCTCCGAGAACCAAATTCCTATGGTTAAGAGAAAAGCACCTATTGGTCTTGAGGCCATTGACGGTCGCCCGCTCCAGCCAGAATTTATCATCTTGGAGTCCATTCCTCTCACGCTGACCTTGGCCGACGGTCATAAGGAGGTAATAGTTTTTAATATCTTCCATTCCCCTACTGTTCAACTTATTTTAGGATTGCCTTGGCTTCAACTCCACAATCCGCGCATTGATTGGACCGGCTCCATGCCTATCCAGTGGCCTTCTTCCGCTGAGTCTGCTTCCATGGCTCCTCCTGTTGCGGTGCTTGCCAGGCCTGGATTCCATTCCTTCCAATCTCTCGATTCTTCCGACCGTGTATCATGAGTTCCTGGATGTGTTCAACAAGGTTCAAGCTGAGGTTCTGCCTCCCCATCGTCAGTACGATTGTCCTATCGATTTAATTCCAGGGACCATCATCCCGAAATCGAAGTCTTACCCTGAAACTGAGGCCATGACGTCTTACATCCAAGAAAACTTGGAGAAAGGATTCATCCGCAATTCTACCTCCCCTGCTGGGGCAGGCTTCTTCTTCGTGAAGAAGAAGGATGGATCGCTAAGGCCATGTATCGACTTTCGCGTACTCAACAAAATCACGGTAAAGAATCGGTACCCCCTTCCCTTAATCTCTGAACTGTTCGATTGTCTCCAAGGAGCCTCTATCTTCTCCAAGCTCAATTTAAGAGGGGCCTATAATCTTATTCGCATAAGGGAGGAGGACGAATGGAAAACCGCGTTTAATACGCGATCTGGACATTATGAGTATCTAGTAATGCCCTTTGGTTTATGCAATGCTCCTGCCGTCTTTCAAGAGTACATGAACGACATCTTCCGGGATGCATTGGGAACATTTGTTATTGTATATTTGGATGACATTCTCATTTTTTCTAAAAACTTAGATGAACACATTCACCATACCAAACTGGTGCTGTCTAGGCTCCGTACTAACCGCCTATACGCCAAGATGGAGAAATGTGTGTTCCACCAGACTTCTACTGCCTTCCTAGGCTATATTATCTCTAACCAAGGTTTTTCTATGGACCCAGAGAAACTGAAGTCTGTTCTTGACTGGCCGCTGCCAAATTCCCTCAAGGCCGTGCAGCGTTTTCTCGGCTTTGCCAATTATTACAGGAAATTCATCCGTAATTTTTCTCTCCCCATCACTGCCTTGACCAAAAATGGTGCCAACCCAACATCTTGGTCTCCTGAAGCCATTGAGGCATTCGAGTTTCTCAAAAAAGCCTTCGTCCCTTCACCCATCCTACGACACCTGGATACCTCTCTTCCCTTCACATTGGAGGTTGACGCTTCGGATGTGGGAGCTGGTGCAGTTCTTTCTCAGAGATCCTCTCCCCAAGAAAAACTCCATCCCTGTGGGGTTTTTTCTCGGAAATTCTCGTCTGCCGAGAGAAATTATGATGTTGGAAATCGTGAGCTTTTGGCCATTAAATTGGCTCTTCAGGAGTGGAAGCACCTTTTAGAAGGCACCAAGGAACCTATTGCCATCCTCACGACCACACAAATTTGATGTATATCGAGGCGGCACGACGGTTAGGATCCCGTCAGGATCGTTGGTCACTTTTTTTTTCCGTTTTAACTATACCATTTCATATATTCCTGGTACCAAAAATATCAAAGCAGACGCTCTCTCTCGCCAGTTCGCCATGGAGAACGCATCTAATGAATCCACAGAACCCATTCTTCCTGCCAAATGCATTATCTCTACCAATAATTTTGATGTGTTGGATGAAATCCACAAAGCCCAGGTTCACATTCCCAGCAGGTTCAGGGTACCAGAGGGACGCTTATACGCAGCTCCACGGTTTCGCCACAAGATTTTACTTTGGGGACATTCTTCTAGATCAGCCGGGCACCCAGGCTTCAATAGGACAGCGGATCTTATTAAACGGACATTTTGGTGGCCTAAGATGAACAAAGACATTTTTGATTTCAGTAGTGCTTGTCCGGTTTGTGCCCAGAGTTAAGCTGCCCATCACAAACCTTCTGGTCTTCTCATGCCTCTTCCCATCCCGGAATAACCCTGGAAACACATCTCTATGGATTTAATTGTCGAACTTCCCAATCCCAAAGGAATGAATACCATTCTTGTCGTGGTAGACAGATTTTCTAAACACTCACACTTTATTCCCCTCAAGGGTCTTCCTAATTCTGCTACTTTGGCCGATATTTTTTCCAAGGAAATTTTCAGATTACATGGTGTTCCCATTTCAATTGTCTCTGACAGAGGGTCTCAATTCATCTCTAAGTTCTGGCGGGCGTTTTCTCAGAGACTCGGAATTTCTCTTCTTTTTTCTTCCGGATACCACCCTCAGACCAATGGTCAGACTGAAAGGATGAATCAAACATTAGAGCAGTATCTCAGATGCTTCGTCTCTGAGTCACAAGACAACTGGGTGGACCTGTTACCGTGGGCTGAATTTGCTATCAACTCTCTTAAGAATGAGTCTACACAAGAGTCTCCTTTTTTCATCAATTTTGGTTTTCACTCTAGTAGTCTTCCCCTCTCCTCCCCCCCTTCTGGCGTTCCCGCAGCAGACTCCTATGTTACGACCCTTCAGAATTCTTGGAGAAGGATCCTTAAATCCCTAAAGACTGCCGTCTCTAAACAAAAGACTAAAGCTGATCGACGTCGTCAACCAGGTCTTTCATTTAAGCCAGGTGACAGAGTGTGGTTGTCCTCAAAGAACATCAGGCTCAAAACTCCATCTCCAAAGTTGGCCCCAAGATTTCTTGGCCTTTTCAAGATAACCGAAAAATCAATCCAGTCGCCTACCGTCTAGCACTGCCTCCCACCATGCGGATCCCTTCCGTATTCCATGTGTCCCTACTCAAGCCCTTTATCCAGAGCTCGCAATTCCCAGATCCTGCCTGAAAACCCAACCCAGTGACTACCCTAGGACAACAAGAGTATGACATTCACTCTTTAATCGACTCTTGTTGGTCAAGAAACAAGCTTCAATTCCTCGTCCACTGGAAGAAGTATGGCCCAAAGGAGCGTTCATGGGTTCCAGCACGTCACATGCATGCTCCCAAACTTCTCCGGCAGTTCGACATGAAATTTCCTCAGAAACCATGGCTGGATCGTTCTGAGATCGATCCTCAAGTGGGGGATACTGTGACGGTTCAGGGGATTCCTTCCCCTCCATGTGTCCCTGGCACTCTGCTCCTTCCTGCCTCTCATATCCCTTCCTTGCCTTCCCCTGCTATTCTCTCTTCCTCCTCCCGCATCTGTCCCTCTGCGGCAGCCTCTGATGCTCTCCCGGCATCTGCGCACGCTCCCCGCAAGCCACGCGTGCCTTCTCGGTCTCCCGTTCCCCGTTGCGATGCTCCCCGCTCACGGCCCCCCACGGCTCCCGTTCCGGTTCCCTTACCTCCTGCAGTCTCTCCTCCTATCCTTCCTCCACTCTCTGCAGGCGCCCCCACGGCGCGGCTCTCCGCGAGCCTCGTGACGCAGCCTGTGCGCACCTACTCTAACCTTACAGAGGGCACGCACACATGCTCCTCTTGTAGGCTTTCCCAGACCCCTGGCTCCTCCTCTCATACTCTACAGGCTATCTCCCTCACTGACTCACCTGTCTCCTCCTCCTCACCTATCCCTGCTGTCTCCCACTTCATCCTCTGCTCCTCCTCTCTCTCCCATTGATGTTCCATCCTTTATAACCCCTGTCTATCCTCTCTCTCATTGCTCTGCATAGTTCTTTGTAACCTTTGTGTGTGCAGTCCTATGCTTGGCTCTCCTGTGTTTTCCAGCTTCTGTTCCTGCTCCTGCTTACCCCTGGATTTCCCTGGCTTGACCTCTGCTTGTACTGGATTATCCTGCTCTGTACTGCCCTTGAACTCTGCTTACGGACACGACTTTGCTGACTTCTGTTATCCCTGGACTATGGCTTACAAACATTACGATCCTGCTCTCTGTATCCCTGGACTCTGGCACATGGACATCACTATCCTTACTCTGAACCCCAAAGGCGTTGCAAGTATAACTAACCATCTCTCTACAGGCCCGGCAATGCCATACCACACTCCGGGCACGCCCTCACTGCTGTGGGTGCGTGGTAAAACCCTTCCCACCTCTGTACTGGGGACTGGCCAGGTCTGTGGGCATACAGGCGTTACAATTGTAGATTCCAATTTTACTATTTCTTCTCCATCTTTTAGAGAAACTTCATTTTCTAATGATATGGAATGTTTATTTCAAGAAAGTACTACAGATATGACTGATGGTGAACCCCCCTTTTTTGGACATATTGACCCAGGGTTAAAAAACAAATCAATATTTATACCCAGTATTTCACGAGGTCCTTTGATTTCTACTTTTGAAAAACTAGTAGAAAGAGACCTTCGTATTTTAGCTGAAGGATACTCTTTTTCACATTCTAACACTGACAATCTAACATCAGAAGAAAGAATCAATTTGAAAATTCTGAGAGAGAATAAGTCCATAGTGATAAATAATGCCGATAAAGGTGGTGCTATCATCGTGCAGTCAGCATCTAAATATAAATCTGAGGCACTCAGACAGTTGAGTGATCCGATATTTTACACTAAGCTTAAAAAAGATCCAACTAAATCGTTTCTGTCAGAACTTGTAGAACTCTTGGAGTTTGGGAAAATATTATATGTTTTGAGTAATAAAGAATATCAATTCTTATATTCCACATGTCCTGTCTTACCAGTGTTCCACCATCTCCCAAAGATCCATAAGTCACTTGATAACCCTCCGGGGCAACCCATTGTGTCAAGTATTGGATCTTTGGGAGATGGTCTGTCACGGTACGTAGATACATATTTGAAGCCTTTAGTATTTGGGTTACCCTCTTTCATCATGACACAACAGATGTACTCATGGCAATGGAAACAATTATATGGAAAAAAGTTATAGATGGGTAACTATGGGTGTCACCTCTTTGTATACTGACATTGAATACAGTCACGGTATTTTGGCAACACAACATTTTTTAAATTCTTCACACTTATCAATGGCACAATGCGCTTTTCTCACTGAATCTATTTTATTTTTACTCACTTACAACTATTTTTTGTTTGACTCACAGTTTTATTTGCTGAAGAAGTGGACTGCAATGGGTACATCATTCGTCCCTTCTTATGCAAATCTTTTTATGGGTTATTGGGAGCACGAGCACATTTATAATAGCACAAACCAATTTTGTCACCATATTATTTTTTACAAAAGATTTATTGACGATCTGATATTCATTTGGGATGGGGATAATGACACACTCAACACTTTCATTGACACTCTTAATACTAACGATATTAATTTACGTTTCACTACAGAAACGGATATCTACCATATAAACTACTTAGACGTGACATTGTCTGTGGCTACAGATAACCATTTACAAACTACTGTAATATTTTCAGAAAATCTCATTGTAGAAATTCATTTTTGAATGCCAAAAGCCGTCATCCTAAATCTTTAATACAAGGTATTCCTAAAGGACAATTTCTTCGATATAAAAGGTTAGGTTCAGAAGAAGCTGTTTTCCTTGAACAATCTAAAGATTTATGTCATAGATTTGAGCAAAGAGGATATCCCAAAAAAATAATTAAATCAGCATTTGAACAAGCAAAATACACTGACAGAAAGGATTTATTGAATTATAGAAAACAAGACACGAAACAATTAAATAAACAAGATTTACAAAATCCTTTATTCATCACACAACAAAATAGACAAGCAACACAGATCTCAAGGATTATTAGAAAACATTGGGATACACTTAGATTGGATAAAGATCTGAAGTCCATTGTAACAAGAGGTCCTTTTATGGTCTTCAGAAAAGCTAGTATCATTGCGTCATCTGTATCCCCAAGTTTATTCTGTTCCAAAGATGAAAATGATCATATTCGTGGTATCCCTAATGGTTTCTTCTCCTGTGGTCATTGTAATTTCTGCAAATATGCAAAACCTATAAAAAGAATAAGAAAAAAACATTCAACAAATAGCTATAAGATACACACATTTATCAATTGCCATACTAGCCATGTCCTACACACACACTGTTGTGTGGATGTGGCCAACGCTATATATGTCATACCATCAGACCTTTAAAAACTAAGATTTCTGGGCATGTATGGCTCATCAAAAATTGTGATATATCCCATCCAGTTTCTAGACATTTTACGAATTGAGAGAAAGGTGGTATTCGTAATTTTCAGTTTTCGGGTCTTGAGCATATTCCACAGCACACCAGAGGTGGTGATAGGCTCAAACGTCTCAATCGCAGGGAGATGTATTGGATATTAGTTTTAGATACATCACATCCACAAAGCATCAATATAGATTGGGAATTAAAACATTTTCTCAATTGAAGGTCTTCACACTCTCTGGTGTGCAGTGATAATAGGCTCTTATTACTTATATCTATATATAGTTCCATTAAAGTTTGCTAATCAGTATATGGTTATATTGTCTAGCCTTTATGTCTGATCGTGATTTGGCTATGATAAACACGCACTTACTTACATCAGGGTCAATATTTAGTCTTGATGTGTAGAATAGGGATTCATTATCAATATGATGATATTAGTTATGGGATTATATTTGAAGAGATTATACATCTGCTATTATTATACCTCCATATATAATATATGTACAGTTCCATCAGGTATTATGTATAATGATCTAGTAATAATTAATTGGTTTATAATCATGAAGAGTTCCAATAGAATGCATTGTGTTGTTATTATACAAGTTAAGTACTGGTTAGGTTGATTAACTTTGGTTTAAACTAATATATGTTTTTACATCCATAATGATTTATCTATACATAATTTCATGGCGGTCTTTCTTTCAGACTGATAATTCAATTGGTTTTAACAATTTCTTGTAGTTTGTATTATAGTATATAATACAATATATGTGTTTGTACTTTATGTATTTTTTGCTGTTTACCAAGTTTTTGTACTGGGTGTTTAACATAGCACACTCCCTGCATTTGCATATAACCAGCTGGCAGTCATTTGTAATTATCTGATTCATTGGCTAAAAATCTGGAGTCAATTAAGGGAGGTGCTATAAGAAGATACACCTAGTAATGACCTGTTACTCTTTGATAAAGCACCTTGCACGTGAAACGCGTTAGAGTGGCTAAATCAGTATTTTTGTCCATGTTTTTATGAAAAAAAACCTTTTGATTAAGCATATCCCACACCTCTTCCTTTTGAGAGACGCTGTGCACCAGTTTCCTTTTCCCATGGGGATGTTACATCCAACTTAATTACCTTAGTGGCTAACCGCAACGGCAATGAAGGGGTTAACTACCAGTGCCATGGTTATTGTGGGTAGCGGGGTGGGTTAAGGTGGTATTTGGCCCTTGGTGGTGTTCAGGACTTGCGGGGCGGTCGCAGGTGGAGGTAACCCCTTCATTACTTTTGCGGGTAACCCCTCCCGCTACCACTCAGTAGGCCTAAACATCCATCCTTGAGGCTACTACTCCCTTCCCCAATCCTTTTACCCACAATAAAAAAATACACACAACAACCCTACTACCCACCTCCTTTTCCCCCAACCCCCCCACCCCCAACACCCCCACCCCCAACACCCCAAAAAATATACAGTACAGTAATGGGAAAAATAACTATTATCCACATATGGATAATAGATAATTTGCCCATTATAAAATCAAACATTAGCCAGCAAGCATAAATAAAGTTAGTAAAACTTTCTACTTACCCCTGCCACCATGAAGGTTGTCCTCATCAGCATAAATACAATCGAATGGCCCTAACCCCTTAATCAATTTAGCAATTAATAACCGCTATAGTAATTAAGGCGTTAACCCACCCTCCCCCACTACCCACGGGAGGCCTAACCAGCCACTATGGGGCCACTATACCCACAGTTTACCATTGATTGGCACAGTGGTATATAATATGGGCATGACAAGCAACTATAGCACTCAATGGTCAACCTAATAAAAATTATTAAGGCCAAAAATACACAAGAATAAAAAAATGACACAAGCACCTAAACACCCTAACAATAAAAGAATTAAAAAGCCTGATAGTACACATGGACATTTTTTAACTATCACCAAAACAGCAAAATAATACAAATTATTATTCAAAAACATAATAAAATTAAATAAAAACCTATCCAACCAATTTAAGAAATAAAACCACTAGCCAACAAATCAACTACAACTACCACTAGCCAACTTCACTAAATCCATTATGTGAATGTGATTGTTTGTTTTTTTCCTGCTTAATGGTAATAAAATGTTTGCTATTGGTGTTCTTTTGTAGTTAATGTTGTATTATGTTAGCTAATGTGTTTTATGGTTATTTCAGATATTGTTTGAATTTATTTCTTTGTCTTTTAATGTTTACATTCATTAATGTTGTAGTAATTCATTGGTTTGATTGGTTAGTGTTACTATTCATTTTGAGTTGGTTTAGGAATTAATTGGTTTCATTGGTTAATGGTTTAATTAATTCATTGTTGATGTTGTTACTGCTTGTATTCATTGGATTAGCTGGCTGCTGTTTTTATTTACTTTATTTAGGTATGCTAATGCAGTGTTTAATAATGGGCAAATAATCTATTATCCATATCTGGATAATGGTAATTTTGCACATTATTGTACTGTATGTGTTAGGGCGGAGGGGGGGGGGGGGGTGCGGGTCGTGTATTGATGTTTGTTAAATCTTTTTTTAATATACATGTGTTTCATAGTGTAGATGTACAGGGGGTCTCCGGAGCTGAACCGCATTGGTTTCAGGTCCGAGGAACCCCTACTTCAGGAGATACAGGCCTGGTTATGGGGTGCCAGTATCCCCCGCACTTTCAAGCGTCCGCGCCACGTGACCGGGACATTGAAATTCTTGCGGGGCATACCGGCACCCCATAACGGGGCCTGTATCTCCTGAAGTAGGGGGTCCTCGGACCTGAAACCAATGCTGTTCAGCTCCGGAGACCCCCTGATCATGTTCACTATTATTCAAATGTATTTATTTAGTGTACGATCGCCTGTAACAGCCTTGCATGGAGATGGCAAATCTCCATGCAAATGTTACATGCGGTTTTTTTTTCTATCAGCTAGCGTACGGGAAGTTTCAGTGCGCTAGCAGAGGGAAAAAACATTGCACGCACGATAAGCCAGTTTTAGGTACGTCCGATAGAAAATGGGCTGAGGGCCTTAGTGAATCGCGCCGCCGGCTTCATTTTTTATCGGACGTGATAATTTTTTTCAGGCCGGCATGAGAGCACGGAGCTTAGTGCATAGCCTCCATAGACTGTATATATTAGTAGGAGGTTGCATTATGTCTGCTTTCTCCACCCTGGAAGACTCATGGAGTGATATTAACTTGGTATCAGGGAAGTTGGTTAAGTCTCTCCAGTTATTCCAGAGTGAGAAGATGCAGGTATTATGTGTGCATGGGTGTACGCTTCCGTAATCAACAACTCCAATAAAAGTAAAAGTCGAGGGGCAAGTCATCCAAACTATGGCAGCAATTGTACCAACTTTTCCATTGCCTAGTTTTAGGTTGTAGTTTTCCTGGTTTTGACACCCTGATCAGAGGACAACTCGCCTTAAATAATCCTACTCCGGATGATGTTTTCCATTTACAGACCCTGAATTAATCTCTGAGGTGTCTAAAACCCCTAAATCAAAATGAGAACGTAGGAAGGGAAAACAAAAAATCCGCCCCCACCCCAGTTAGCACTGGTTACTACTCCTAACAGAGGGAGAACAGAGGATGAGGAGTTGTCAGAGACAGGGCTTGTTGACTCTCAGGAGTCAGAGTTACCCATAGATGTAACAGGTCAAACTCCAGACGAGGAATATTTTGGAATTCTAGAACTTTCCCCAAGTAATTTTGGTAGGGAACAAGCTAATGATCCCCAATTGAAAAATGGGATAAGCCAAGCGGTAGAAGTTAATGGGGTCCCGGTAGAAGGGACAACCAAGGACTCCTGTCCCTATTTTTTTATTAAAAATTATTTGTTGTACCATGTGAGCCATGTGAGCCAAGAGGAGGGTCAAGAAATAGAAAAATTGTTACTACCCAGTTGATTAGTAAGGAAGGTCCTAGAGATAGCACACTCTCACTTATTGGGGGCTCATCTTGGAGTGGAGAAAACACAGAAAATAATCATAAAAAGATTTTACTGGCAAGGGATATATAATGCAGTAAAAAGGTTATGTGCCTCCTATCCCAAGTGTCAGCTGACAGCCCCCCCGACCAAGCTTGAGAGTCCTATTAATTCCTTTGCCTGTTATTGAGATTCCATTTAAGATTATATGGATATATTGGGTCCCTTGGAGAAATCTGCCAAGGGTCATCAGTACATCCTAATAAATCTAGATAAAGGCACTTGCTATCCAGAGGCGGTGCCCTTATGTAATACTTCTTCCAAAGCCATAGCTAAGGAATTGTTCCAAGTATTTTCCCGACTTGGGTTACCGAAGGAAATTTTGACAGATCAGAGCACCCCTTATGCGAGAAATATGCGTAGAGCAAAAAATAAAGTCCCTAAGAACCTCTGTTTACAATCCGCAAACAGACGGACTGGTAGAAAGATCTAATAAAACTCTTAAGATCATGTTGAGGAAGGTGGTTGGTAGTGAAGGAAAGAACTGGGACACCTTGTTTCCTTATCTCTTGTTTGCTATCCGAGAAGTACCACACACCTTTACAGGGTTTCCCCCATTTGAACTCCTGTATGGGAGATGCCCAAGAGGGATTTAGGATAGCCTCAAAGAAGAGTGGGAGCAACAGGCTGTTCCAGGGTAGAATGTCATCCAATTTGTAGAAGATTTAAAAGAACGCATTGCTCATGTTACTCCTATAGTAGACAACATTTAGAAGAGGCACATAGGGCCCAACAGAACCTTTACAACAGGCATGCTACGGTTCGCAGCTTCCAACCAGGGGACAGAGTAATGGTGCTTGTTCCCACAGCCGAACACAAGCTGTTATCACATTGGCAAGGGCCATATGAAGTTCTAGAACAGGTTGGCCAAGTGAATTATAAAATTCAGCAGCCATATCGGAGGAAGGTAGAGCAAATCTATCACATAAATCTATTAAAATTCTGGAAGGATAGAGAGGTATGTCTGACGGTGGTAGCTAACAAATCCGGGAAAGTGGAGGATCTACTAGTTTGAATATTGTCAGAACTCATTCCTGAACAAAATGGGGAAGCTGTAAAATTGATAAATAGGAACAGGGATGCATTTTCCAGCAGAAAACTAGGGGGGTTTCCCATGATAGAGTCACCAAGCCGGGAATAGTCGTTAAGATAAGGCTGCACAGCTTTCAGACTTAGTAACTACAATGGTACCCGATGTGGTAAAATGGAGCAGTGGTGCGGAGACCGTGTTTTTAGACCTGCGTACAGCTCTCTGTAGTCACCCAGTCTTGGTAACCCCAGATTTGACAAAAGATTTGTTTCTGCAAACGGATGACTCCGAAATAGGCCTTGAAGCAGTCCTGTCCCAGTTTGTAGGAGATGAGGAACACCCGGTCTTATACTTAAGTCGCAAATTGTGTCCCCACGAACAAAGGTACGCCACGCCATTGTAGAAAAAGTATGTTTGGCCGTAAAGTGGGCAGCAGACACTTTAAAATATTAGCTATTAGGCAGGACTTTTACCCTCACAGACCATACACCCTTACAGTGGATGCATAGAAACAAAGAAAAGAACTCTAGGGTTACCCACTGGTTTCTGTCATTACAACCCTTCAATTTTAAACTACAGCATCGGCGAGGCATACTGCATGGTAATGCGGACGCACTTTCTAGGTTGCACAGTCTCGGTGCACGGGCCACTCCACATGGTAATGTTAAGCTGGGAGGGGGGTATGGACAGAGTCATAGACTCTGTATATAATAGTAGGAGGTTGCATTATGCCTGCTTTCCAGTATGCAATGATTTAACTTCCCTAGTTATACAGGCCACAGGTGATCCTAATTAAGTGAGCTCACCTGCTTTTTAAAAGGGGAAGAAGAAATGCCTCTGGGGCAGCAGTCTCTCTCAGACACAAAGAGAGAGGACAGAGGCAAGCTAACAGACAGACACAGGCTGCTCATATTTATGCTGTCCCGAATGAATAAAGCTCCCAGGTAAGGAGCCAAGTGGTGTTACCAAATATTGTTTGTCTGGTCTTGTTTAGCTAACCAGCTGGGTAGATAGGTCTAACTTTGTTTAGTTCGTTTCCCTAACAGGGATACACTTTTGGTTTATGTTTTGTTATACTTAAAGGTACAGAGCACCCATTGTTTTGTTATATTTGTGGACAAATAAAACCAGCAGCATATTATTTCACTAGAAGTTCAAGATACTCTCTGACGAAGCGCTACTATACAGTAAGTGTGAAACGCGTTAGAGAGTACTTACTTTGTTTGTGCCATGGTGTTACCTTTACAATAAATAGATTTTATTTAGTCTTCACATTGTAGCCCCTTCAACTTTTTGCTGCTGTGCTCCATTTTTTCAACTGAATTTCTGCATCCCCACCAATACAGGAAGGACGGCAACAGACTGAGTACTATCATTCCCTTACCACATGGTTGTTATTATGGGAGGACTTTTTGCTGGACACTGCAGGGTGTACAAGCTCTAGGGAGGCATTCCAAAATTGGAACAGAACCGGAGAGTGCTGTTTTACATACACCAGTCATCTGCATTATCAACCAGGACGTTGCATATAAATACCTCCCCTTATTGTGAGCATTACACCTGCTTCATTTCATTATCCTACTCACATCACGTTGCAATGATTATGTCAGGAATTGGCATTCTCCGCGTTCCCCACACAGAGCACTCTCTCCCCTCAGGGAGTCCCTGGACACACAAAACAATCCTGCCTTACCGGCCTCCGCAGCTCCCCGCCCCTGCCGCCGTCGCGGGATCACTCCCCTCGGCGATTCCTCTGCTCAGCGCCGGGCATGCCCACGCCCTCCCGCGCGCACACCTGCATCATCCACTGGCTTGGTCCACGCGCGTACACGCGTTACGGAGCGCGCTCATTCTGCACATTCTTTTTCCCGTCCCCCGGACCTCAGGCTCCGCCCCCGCACACCACACGGGCATACTCAGGTTACCAACAAAACTCACCTGGCCTGTTATGCCTGCACCAATCTGCAGTGCCTCCCTGTAGCTCTTCCTGTCCCGCCTCTGTTCCTAATTGGACCTTCCTGCTTTATCTAGCTCCTCTCAGCTCTCAGTCTTTGCTCGACATAGTCTCTGTATGGAAGTACTTCTGGATTCTCTCAGTGTTTTCACAGGTTCTGACGCGGCTTGTATGACTACCCCCTCTGGCTCTCGATCTCGGCACTCCTTGGACAACGCTCACTCTGGTAACCCTTGAACACGGCTTGGACTATGACCTATCTCTGCTCTCCACTCCCTGACCTCGGCAAGGCATTCTTCACTCTATCTCTACAACCGGTACCGGCAAGTATTGTCTACCTTACTACACCTGGCCTGGCAACACTTTATACCACACTCCGGACACGCTCCCTTTGCTGCGGGTGCGTGTATTACCACTTCCCCCTTCAGCTTAGGGGATGGGTCTGGTCTGCGGGCAGCACCGGCGTAACAGAATATTCCTTCTTCAAGCAAGTTTATATATTTGTTATTTCTTCACATCAGTTTTGATACTGACTTGTGTATGTACAGTAACCAAGTTTTGGTAGTACCGACCCATGGAACTTTGTTCTGTTATAGTCTTATTTCACCAGAAGGACTGTGTTGCCTCCTCACTAACCACAGTCATCCTGCCACACATGTGATCACCTCTTTTTTTTTCGGGGGGGGGGGGGATGTGATGTCATCTCCAATAGAGGTACGTCACATCCTTAATACCACATGGCTGATATCACATGGTATTACAGCCAATGGGATTGCAGAAAACCCCATTGTTTCCTGTACCAAGTGATGTCACATCCTTTTTATAATGGAACATATCACATGGTACAAGAACCAATGGGATTGTCTACAATCCCATTGGCTGTAATACTATGTGATATCAACCATGTGTTTTTAAGGATTTGACGTACTGTACCTCCCTCGGAGATGATGTCACATCCGTAAAAAAAAAAAAAAAAAAGAGGCGGGCACATGATACAGCGTGCAATTATATTGGAGCTTTACAATCTGACCCTAAAATGTGATGTCACAGGCCATACATAAGGCCTGTATGTCTCATTTTAGCGGATTTACCATGGGGTTGGATTGAAAGAAGAAGATAGAATAAAAGAAGAAAATAATTACAGAAGAAGAAAGAAGAAGGTGAAAGAAGATTAAAGTAAACGAAGAATTTTTTACACAATGCTGATCTTCAGGGTGGATGGAGTTGGATTGCGGGTGATGACATCGCGGGTCGAGAGCTTGCAGATACTCTGGGATTCTGAGGGTGAAGACTTCTAAAGGTAAGATAAATATTCAATATATGTATTTGTCTTTTTAAAGGTTTTTTTTAATTGTATTTATTACTTTTTATGTTTTTGCTTGCCCATTGACTGATAATGTATTAATGTGTGCCCAGGGAACAGATAAATATATTGACAGGCGATGCATTTTTTGGCAAATGCTTATTTTCAATTGATTGTTATTTTTTTCTATTTCTTGTTTGGATCAAATTGTTTGGAATTTGGATGGCTTGTTTTTAGAACATTTTAGGATTGTTAATGTTTTAAATTAATTAATTGTTTTGTTTGCTAGTTGTTTAAATTAATTAATTGTTTTGTTGGCTAGTAATTTAAATTAATTAATTGTTTTGTTGGCTAGTGCTTTTATTTATTTAATTGATCGGTTGGCTGGTGGTTTTATTTCTTGAATAGTTTGCTTGGATAGGTGTTTATTTAATTGTATTGTTATGTTTTGAAATAACTTAATTGTAATTATTTAGCTGTTTTGGTGATGGATACATTTTAGTGATGTGTACTATTTAGGCTTGTAACAGGGGACTTATCCCTGTTCAGGTAATGTGCCTCTAATCCAGCAGTGTGGTGGTTAACTGCTGATAGTCAATTAACAAAACACCCCCTGCCTGATTAGATGGCTTAGAAAGCCTGTCTTTTGAAACAGGAAGTGAGAACTCCTTAGCTGTGTGAGCTGAACTTGGGAGAGAGAGAAGAGATTGTCTTTGACTCTCACAACAGTCTTGAGCCCTGCCAGAAGAAACAGCAGAGCTGCTTACAAGACACAGGGAAAACTTCTAAACCTGTATGCTGACCAACCCTGGAGACAAGGGAGCTGAAGCAGGAACAGTGAAGATTTTCCCTCCAAACCACAAGGAACAGATAAGACTTTCATTCTTAAAAGACTGCTTATATCTGCTTATTGCATGCTATGTGTTTGGGGCTGCGAGAACTGCTTGACTAAGGGAGATGTGAATTATTGCATAGTGTTTCACTAAAAATACTCCCAAGTGAATAGAAGCTTTGTCCCCCCCCCCTGTGTTTGGATGAATTTCCTGATGAAAAGGCACAATAACGCCTTTTTATAATTTCACATTATAAACGACTCCAAGTGTGTACCTCTGTGAACGTCCGTCTACATTTGGTGTCCGAGGTGGGACAAGAGGTGTCTTTGTAGTTAAAAAGGACCGAAGTTTTTATGTGAAATTTTTTGTTATGCTTTTTGCCTACAAACAGTCTAAACAAAAAAAACCCCCTCTCATGCAGCAGAGGCAGAGTTAAAGGGGTACACACCACTGAAACTTACACTGCACTTAGACTTACAAAAACCACGGATGGACTCTTCCCCAATCCCAAGAGACTGCTGAAGCAGGTAAACCTTTAATTGCCTATCACAAAGTGTAATACGGTCATTGAAATAGGGGTTTTGTCTTCCAGCCATAGTCAGGGTTCAAGAAGTGAGTCAGCCCTTGAAAAGGGATAGGTGTTTGTTTTTTTCAAAAGTTTCGCTGAAGCAGTGAATACAGATGGTGACCCACGAGTGGTACTGATTTTGCAGATAAAGGATGCCACACCACATACTGTAGGACTACCAGCTGTGAATGGAGTATATTCAGAAACGTGTGAAAATTGATACAAGACTGTGCTGAAGCAGGGGAATTTTAGCAAACAAATGCTGAGTGTAAAATTGCCCTATAAAGGAAAAAGGTTTTTCAAAGCCAATTGCTGAGTGTTGAGTCACCCTGCCAGGAATGAAAGAAATAGTCCACTGCAAAGAATGTTTTTTTTCTGCAAGTAAAAAAGTATGCCTATTATCTTGGGAGCAAAACAGACACCCAAAGAGTGAAGTGTGAATGCCATAATACCCGAAGATGAGACTGAAAATGACTGAACTCAGGCAGAAAACCAAATTCTGTTGCTGAAGCGGAGGGATTGCACCAAGCAAGTAAATGGTGTATAGCAAATAGACTTTTTTTTACCTAGCCACTGCACAACTTGTATACCTGATAAAAGAAAATGCATGCACAGCACTGCTGATATTGAAAAAAAAATATATATCCAATAAAGAAAAGTCTACAGAGATGCCTGTGAGAGCTACGACCTCTACAAGCAAAATATGCCCATCTGTAGGACTACCACAATTGTGGGTTCTAGCAAATACTGTGGCAACAGCTGCAATAGCGCCTCCTGAGGTCAGGAAGAAAATTACACCTGATAGTCTAAAAATGGAGGACAAGATGCAGCGTTCCTGTAATGAACCCTACCCCACGGAAGAGTGGCCCTTCCAGTCCAATAAAGAGGAAGACATCTCTTACGGGGAACCCGAACCGAGTCACACCCACAAAACACCCCAAGAATTGTTGGGGGTGCCTGAACTCGGCACGAACAGAAAAGACCGCTCACTTTGATGATGAATATGATCAGCTGGAGACAGAGCGGGAGCAGTGGATCACCAAATATTTCTGTCATCTAAAGCAGCTGCAAGAAAAGCCTGTCGTATATAATGAAGCTGCTAAAAATTCAAATGAAGATGGAGACCCCAGTATCCCTGAAGGGACGGTGTCATCCAAATCAAAAAGGAAGAAAAAGAAAAGCAGTTCTTCACTTACCGTGGAAGGAACAGACACATCCGCAGATCCTGTGGAGGAAAAGGGGGACTGAGTTGCCCTGCAGCCTAGAGAAAATGGAGAATTCGTCCCATGGTTAACCGAATATCCAGAGGGCCCAAGGCAGAAGTCGTGTACCCCAAAGAAGTGTCTGTCCGGTGCCAACAGTGAGGAACCCTCAACTAGTCATCCCAGGGAAGCGGAGCCGGAACCAGTGAGTGACGATCCCTTGACCAGCCCTGAAGACGCCCTGAAAATTGCCAGGCATGACTGTGATCTGCTCTGTGAAGAATTAGGAAGAGAGAGAAAAATAATGCTGAGCTACAGAAGACTGTGCTCGCAATTTATTCTGCAGCCAAGACCGAATTGGAGGATCTCAAGACTGAGCTAGATACTGCAAAGGCTACTATTTACGCCATGGATGAAAAGCAGAGCCAATCTGTTAAAATGGTGGCTAAGCTTAAGCGGAAGTATGAGGAGTTACTGAAGCAGATGACAGTCTTCCAGCAAGAGGTTCACACTCTTCGTATAGAGCTTGATGCCTCACATCATGAAACCAACAGCTGCCGCACAGACCTGGAAATTTCCAGAAAGGAACTAAACAGTCTCACTGAGGAGATGGAAAATTCTAAAGAAACTATTGGTAATCTTGGTACAGTTCTCCAAGTCTCTCAGAAGGAGCTTCAGACCCTCAACCTAGAGAAGGAAGTCTCACGCCAGGAGATTGTCATTCTCAAGGCAGATGTGCGTAAATGGAAGGAGGACTGCAAAGAAGCCCTGAAGAATACAGAGTCTGAAAAAAGAGAAAATTCATGAAAACAGAAAACTTAAAACTGAAAGAAGAAAATTTTCAGTTAACAGAAGAAGTCAAGGAAAAGTCTGAAGCAGAGCACCAACTGCAGAACCAAATGCAAGGTCTGCGTACACACCTCCAGTATGTTGAGGAGAAGCAGCAAACGCTGCAGGAAGAAAAGCAACACTGGCGACACACTTTATTCGAGCACGGCTAGTCCCGCGAATTCGGGTATACTCGGGTGTATTCAGGTTTCTGATAGTTTTCTGCCAGAGTACATTGCGTTATTTTCCGGTCGGAATTTAAGCTTTTTATTCCGGCTGGTTACAATACTGCAATGCCGTCAAAATACACATGGTGGCGCTTGCGAGCTATTCTCTGTGAAGCCGTCCCCTATAATGAATTGTAATGCAGTATACTGTATACTGTATACTATATACTGTATATACTGTATAACAACAACCCCTGTAAGCCCTAACATACAGTACTGTACAGTACTGTACTGTACTGTATATGCACATACATAAATGATACTACTGTATGGGCGGCGGGGGCGAGATGTGTTTGCAGCAGAGAGAGATCCGCTGCTCTCTCTCTGCGCAAACATCCGCACATTAAAAATTATTTGAAATACATTTTTATTGATAGTGTAGATGTGCAGGGGGTCTGCGGAGCTGAACCGCGTTGGTTTTAGGTCTGGGGACCCCATGCCCCCCGAGATACAGGCCCCTTTAGGGGGTGCCGGTATCCCTCTGCGTTTAAAGATCCCGATCACGTGACCGCGGCCTGTAAACCAAGCAGAGCAGAGGGATACCGGCACCCCCTAAAGGGGCCTGTATCTCAGGGGGCACGGGGTCCCCAGACCTGAAACCTGTGCGCTTCTGCTCTGGAGACCCTCTGCACATGTACACTATCAATAAAACACATACAATATACAGTATAAATAAACACTCGTTCTTTACCTTAGCGTCTATGCGCTATGGTAAAGAAGCATTATTTTAATAATATTGTAAAGTGAGCAGGGGGTTCCCTGAGCCAGAAATTAATGCTCAGGGAACCCCCCCCCCCCTGCTCCTGATCAATATTATTAAAAATACGGAAAATGCTGCGTCATTACCATAGCGGATAGCCGCTAAGGCAATGAAGGGGTTAACCCACCGTGCCCGCTTTATTGTGTGTAGTGGGGATTGGTGAGGGGGGTATTTGGCCCTTGGTGTGAGTTTAGGACTTGCGGGAGGGGGGGGGGTTTGCGGGTGCACTTAACCCCTTCACGACCGTAGCAGTTAATACCGCTACGGTCATGAAGGGGTTAAGCCCTCCCGCTACCCCCCCCCCCCCCGCAAGCCCTCCCCAACCATCGTTGGGGCGAATACCCCATTCACCCACCCTCCCGCAACCCACAACAATAAAATACACACAGCAGCCGCCAAAAAATAAAAAAATAAATGACAATAAATACATTTGAAATACATTTTTATTGATAGTGTAGATGTGCAGGGGGTCTGCGGAGCTGAACCGCGTTGGTTTTAGGTCTGGGGACCCCGTGCCCCCCGAGATACAGGCCCCTTTAGGGGGTGCCAGTATCCCTCTGCGTTTAAAGATCCCGATCACGTGACCGCGGCCTGTAAACCAAGCAGAGCAGAGGGATACCGGCACCCCCTAAAGGGGCCTGTATCTCGGGGGCACGGGGTCCCCAGACCTGAAACCTGTGCGCTTCTGCTCTGGAGACCCTCTGCACATGTACACTATCAATAAAACACATACAATATACAGTATAAATAAACACTCGTTCTTTACCTTAGCGTCTATGCGCTATGGTAAAGAAGCATTATTTTAATAATATTGTAAAGTGAGCAGGGGGTTCCCTGAGCCAGAAATTAATGCTCAGGGAAGCCCCCCCCCCCTGCTCCTGATCAATATTATTAAAAATACGGAAAATGCTGCGTCATTACCATAGCGGATAGCCGCTAAGGCAATGAAGGGGTTAAGGCATAATAAACAATTAATACATTCAATACATATTTTTCACGTCTGTGTTAAAACTCCATGCCTTCTCTCTAATCTATGTAAAACCCCCTCCCCCTATTCTCGCTTTTAAAACGCCCTGCCTTCTCTCTAATCTATGTAAAACCCCCTCCCCCTATCCCCCTATTGTGTGTGTGCGTTAAGCTTCCCTGCAAGCTATGTAAAAAAACCTCCCCCTATTGTGTGTGTGTGTTAAATCTGCCTGGCCTGTGTTTCTGATTGCTGAGTGCTCTGCGTTTAAAGGTCCCGATCACGTGATCGCGGCCTGTAAACCAAGCAGAGCAGAGGGATACCCGCACCCCCTAAAGGGGCCTGTATCTCGGGGGGCACGGGGTCCCCAGACCTGAAACCTGTGCGCTTCAGCTCCGGAGACCCCCTGCACATGTACACTGTGAATAAAACACACACATCATTAAAGAATCATTCTTTAGCTTAGCGGCTATGCGCTATGGTAAAGAAGCAGCATTTCTGTCTTTTTAATAATATTGTACAGTACAGTGAGCAGGGGGTTCCCTGAGACAGAAATCTAATCTCAGGGGACCCCCTGCTCCTGCACAATATTATTAAAAGTTCAGAAACGAGGCTTCATTAGCATAGCGTATAGCCGCTAAGGTAATGAAGGGGTTAAGGCATAATAACCAATAAATACATTCAATACACTACCCACTACCCATGGCAACCTCCGCTGCTGTACAGTAAAACAGAGAAAAAAAATAACACTTTCAAAGTAATGTCCCCTAACCCCTTAATCACCATAGCGGTTATTAACCGCTACAGTCATGAAGGGGTTAACCCGCCCTCACCCACCACTCATGACGCCTACTGTACATACCCTCCCACTCTAACCCCCCACCCCGTGAGGCCTAACCACCCTCAACCCTCACCCACTAACTACCCACAAGGGAGGCCTACCCACATACCGTTGGGGAAACACCCCACCCCCACCCCAGTACCCACAATAAAAACAGTACAATGACCCACAATAAACAGCATTCTATTTATTAAATACATTACCCACCCCCTGTGCCCCCCCCCCCCATAAATACAAGATTTATTCTTTTACATTCAGGGTCCATAACGCAGCCCCACGCTAGTCCCCGGTGGGCTGGCAGGGCACCTGGACAGACCTACAGTTTACCAGCAGCATTCCACAGGTTCTGGAGGCCTGCTGGTGGATCCTGCCAGCACCATGGCGCCCAGGTGGTCTCCTTGGGTCACTGTGAGCCACAATTGGGTCCCCATTGTAGGCCCAAGGATGTCTGGGAGTCCCGGGTCAAACCCACAGGTGTCTGCGGGGCCTCGGGTGGTTCCCATGGGGGTCTGGGGAACTCACGGGTGCTCACTACGGGTCCGCGGTGCCCCCACAGAAGTGGGACCACACATCATCATCCCCGCACCTACGGGTCGGAGGTGCCCCCACAGAAGTGGGACCACACATCATCATGCCCGCAGATTACGGGTCGGAGGTGCCCCCACAGAAGTGGGACCACACATCGTCATCCCCGCATGTGTCACCTGTGGAACCACCAGCCTGCTACCCTTTAGGATACCCGAGGATTCCCCGCGGGTGGTCTCCAGAGGTCCCACGCAAAACCACGGAAGTAACCCTGAATGTAAAAAAAATAAACCTGGCCTATACTGTACATTCAATACATACACCCTCCCCCCCAACACCTACAGTACAATAATGTGCAAAATAACTATTATCCAGATATGGATAATAGATTAATTGCCCATTATTAAAAACATTAACTAGCATATACAAATAAATAAAGTACTACTGACCTCATCAATACGAAGTGTCCGATGCCAGCGCCTTCCTTCTCTTGCCCACACAAAACATAGCCAAAACCAAGCCAATACATTGCAATTACATTCAGATATCAATTAACCCCTTAAACACCTTATCGGATAATAACCGCAAAGGTAATTAAGGGGTTAAGCCACACAGGCACGATACCCACCCTTCACCCATGAATTTGTACTGTGGCTTCATCATGCAACTATATATATATATACTGTATATATATACATACAGAGAGACAGAGAGAAAGAGAGAGAGAGAGAGAGATATATACAGTATATATATATACACACGTTATATACACACCCATGATAAACCAATATACTGTACAGTACAAATAAATGTAGAAGGGTTATCAAAAGCACTGTCCTACAACCAAACTCTTCTCCATACATACACACTAAATTAAAATTAATTTCCTTTAATATTCATAACTGATCTCTCAATCTACTGTAAATCATCACTAAACCTCTGAAAAGCCATTTAAACAACTTACATTCCAATTTAAATGATGCCTAAATATCTACTGTATGCACCATATACATTCTGCAAATTACTGTAATCAACCAAGTAAACAAAACTCAATTAGCAATCATTATTTACATCCCTAAACAATTCACACTAGATCCTGAACAATAAAATCATTAACAAATTCACGCCTAGAGCAGAACAATTAAGCCTTTGAAAAAATATATGTACCGACAAAAATACAACCTTTACAAACCAAGCCTACCTATCCCTGACCTTCCTCAAACACACAATACAATACCAAGGAATACTGTACAGTACATCTATCTAATTTTAAAATACTTTAAACTCACAAAATAATTAAAAACACATCTAATCCAGCTTTTAAAACATCATCATTTCTTACCCTGAATGTATACTGTACAGTATATCTCTCTAGACATATATATTGTACATACATACATACAGTGGCAAGAAATGATATACCACAAAAAAAAAAAAATACACATGTTAAAAAACCTTTTGAAATAATTAACAAGTTAAATAAAATACATTTCTTTACTGTAGTTCACTTACCATTACTTGCCCCCACCGACTCCCGTTGCCCAGCTTACTCACGAACCAATCCACGATCAGGAACCCATAAAATAATAAACCATTCAAAATAATAAACATTAAACTAAAAATCCAAACCAATCCACGGGTCTTCTACTTGTAATACATCTTCATCTGTATTCTTCTATCTCCTTCCGGGCGGGGCGGGGCGTGGTCTTCTTTCCATCATCGGCCACGCCCTTGTCTTTTTTCTTCTCCGGAGGTCCTTCCTCCGCGGCGTCTGGTTGCAAAATGAGACGACATAGGCTTTTAAAGGCCTATGACGTCACATTTTTTGTCATGGTTCCCACGGTCCTGATTGGGCCGTGAAAACCATGTGTTTTGGCCGATAAAAAAAAAATGATGACGTCACTTAAAGGGAATGAAAGCACAGCCAATCAGAATGGCTTTGCTTCAAATGCCTTTAAGGTGACGTCATTAAAAGACACATGGCCGTGCACACATGGTACTAGAGCCAATCAGAGCGTGGGAACTTTATCCCTACTCTGATTGGCTCTGGTATACCATGTGTCAGGGGCTTGGGGGAGAAAGGATGTGACATCAAATTGTTATAACTGAAATCCAATATAATGGACAAACTGGAATAGACTCACATTGGGATGGTGATCCACGATTGACGGCAAGTCCAGATGTAGCCAGCAGTCCAGGGGTTAATTGTGCCTCCGTCTGTGGGTGAATACAATAGACGAAAAAAGGAAGGAAAAAACGGAGCACTAAATCCAAAATTGGTTGAACCAAAATAAGATACAAGGATGCGTTCCCATAATAAAAATAGCTTGTTTAATGAATAAAAGCAAAAAACAACCACACCAACGCGTTTCGGACAAACAAAAGTCCTTTTTAGTGCTCCGTTTTTTCCTTCCTTTTTTCGTCTAAGAAATGATGATGTTTTAAAAGCTGGATTGGATGTGTTTTTAATTATTTTGTGAGTTTAAAGTATTTTAAAATTAGATAGATGTATTATTCCTTGGTATTGTATTGTGTGTTTGAGGAAGGTCAGGGATAGATAGCCTTGGTTGTACTGTAAAGGTTGTATTTTTGTCGGTACTTATATTTTTTCAAAGGCTTAATTGTTCTGCTCTAGGCGTGAATCTGTTAATGGTTTCATTGTTCATGATTGAGTGTGAAATGTTTAGGGATCTAAATAATGATTGCTAATTGATTTTTGTTTACGTTGATTAATTTGCAGAATGTATACAGTATGGTGCATAGATTTTATGCATTTTGGAATGTGACTTTTTTCATTGGTTTGTGATCATATACAGTACAGTAGATTGTGAGATCAGTTAGGATTTTTAAAGGAAATTGATTTTAATGTAGTGTCTGTATGGAGAAGTGTTTGGTTGTAGAACAGTATGGTTTTGATAACCCTTCTACATTTATTTGTACTGTACAGTATATTGGTTTATCATGGGTGTGTATATAACGTGTGTATATATATATACTGTATATATCTCTCTCTCTCTCTCTCTTTCTCTCTGTCTCTCTGTATGTATATATATACGGGTGACACATGCGGGGATGATGATGTGTGGTCCCACTTCTGTGGGGGCACCGCGGACCCGTAGTCTGTGGGCATGACGATGTGTGGTCCCACTTCTGTGGGGGCACCTCCGAGCCGTAGGTGCGGGGATGATGATGTGTGGTCCCACTTCTGTGGGGGCACCGCGGACCCGTAGTGAGCACCCGTGAGTTCCCCAGACCCCCATGGGAACCACCCGAGGCCCCGCAGACACCTGTGGGTTTGACCCGGGGCTCCCAGACATCCTTGGGCCTACCGTGTGGACCCAATTGTGGCTCACGGTGACCCAAGGAGACCACCTGGACGCCATGGTGCTGGCAGGATCCACCAGCAGGCCTCCAGAACCTGTGGAATGCTGCTGGTAAACTGTAGGTCTGTCCAGGTGCCCTGCCAGCCCACCGGGGACTAGCGTGGGGCTGCGTTATGGACCCTGAATGTAAAAGAATAAATCTTGTATTTATGGGGGGGGGGGGCACAGGGGGTGGGTAATGTATTTAATAAATAGAATGCTGTTTATTGTGGGTCATTGTACTGTTTTTATTGTGGGTTCTGGGGTGGGGGTGGGGTGTTTCCCCAACGGTATGTGGGTAGGCCTCCCTTGTGGGTAGTTAGTGGGTGAGGGTTGAGGGTGGTTAGGCCTCACGGGGTGGGGGGTTAGAGTGGGAGGGTATGTACAGTAGGCGTCCCGAGTGGTGGGTGAGGGCGGGTTAACCCCTTCATGACTGTAGCGGTTAATAACCGCTATGGTGATTAAGGGGTTAGGGGACATTACTTTGAAAGTGTTATTTTTTTTCTCTGTTTTACTGTACAGCAGCGGAGGTTGCCATGGGTAGTGGGTAGTGTATTGAATGTATTTATTGGTTATTATGCCTTAACCCCTTCATTACCTTAGCGGCTATACGCTATGCTAATGAAGCCTCGTTTCTGAACTTTTAATAATATTGTGCAGGAGCAGGGAGTCCCCTGAGATTAGATTTCTGTCTCAGGGAACCCCCTGCTCACTCTACAATATTATTAAAAAGACAGAAATGCTGCTTCTTTACCATAGCGCATAGCCGCTAAGCTAAAGAATGATTCTTTAATGATGTGTGTGTTTTATTCACAGTGTAGATGTGCAGGGGGTCTGCGGAGCTGAAGCGCACAGGTTTCAGGTCTGGGGACCCCGTGCCCCCCGAGATACAGGCCCCTTTAGGGAGTGCCGGTATCCCTCTGCTCTGCTTGGTTTACAGGCCGCGGTCACGTGATCGGGGCTTTTAATGCAGAGCTGGATACCGGCACCCCCTAAAGAGGCCTGTATCTCGGGGGGCACGGGGTCCCCAGACCTGAAACCAGTGCGGTTCAGCTCCAGAGACCCCCTGCACATCTACACTATAAATAAAAATGTATTTCAAATGTATTTTTTGTATTTATTTATTTATTTATTTATTGCGGGGATGCTGTGTGTGATTATTTTTTATTGTGTTTAGCGGGGGTGGGTGACGGGGTTTATAAATGTGAGTTTATAAATAAAATAAAGAATATTATTTATAGGGGCCTTAGAACAGAAGTTCCCACGCCAATTGCGCGCTCATTGCTCTTTTGTTACAATGTTGCTGGTCTTGCGGGTTTGCAGTCTGGCAGCAAAAAGCAGTTTGTAGTACTGAGTGTGAGATAAAGTAACCAGTTCTTTTATTGCTGAAGTCGCCACCAAAAACTTTTATTTACAAATACAGTACAAAAACCGTGCAACACACAACAACATTCAGTATCCTTTGTTTAAGTACAGCAGGTACTATAGGGTAAAACATGTACTGTACAGTACAGCACAATATTACAGTATGGTCTCACTGAAAGTTCTCCCCATTTTCCAGCCATGGCCGATGCCTTGCATGGCGCAAAACGCCATTAATGCAGTCTCTAACGCCTCTCATTACAGGATCTGTAACAGGGTAATAGCGCTGCATTTCTTCCACAATCTTTTTCCTTAAATTGGCAGGAAGGGCATTTTTTTGGCGATTCCCATCATAGTTCACTTTGAACACCCACTCGCAGTACAATGTGTAGGGAACATGGTGTTTAAATATGATCAAGGCATACTTGTGTGGTATACCAGCACTCCTCACCCTATACTTCTCCCTCAGCGCCGGTGGCAGATCGCACAGGGAGATGTCGGGCACTGTTTGTATGCGAGCGGGTGTAGGAAGTCTTTTGGGAGTGGGTGTACTTGAGGCGATGGGCAATGGTAGGGTGTCTGGGAGGAAGCTTTCCTCCGGTAGTGGTCGCCGGGTTGTCTCCTGGCGTGGTCTTGACGGGGTTGTCATGTCCTCCTCAATAGCATAGTACACTGTATCTTGTGGTGGAGGGGGTGTGCTTGGTGATGGAAGGGGGTCGAAGGTACCATGCATCACATCCATGTCACCCCCCTGCTCCAGCGTCGGGGAAACAGGGGCATTAACACCAAGCAAATAATGTATGCCCGCTATGTCTGCCTCTATCTTGTGCATCCGTTGATCCAGCCGCTGCTCCATTTGTAGCATCCCTTGCTCCATATGTAGCACCGACTCCAGAAGCAGAGCTAGCTTTTCCAGCACACTAGAATTCCCGGGGAGATCCACACTTAGCCCATTCAGGATCCGGTCCAACGAGCTGCTTGTGCATGGCATCTGGAAATCTTTGGGGATGGGTGCAACGGAGGATGAGATGGGGGTTCCCTGGAGAGAAGCGGCATCGATGGAGAGTGGAAGAGGTGACCTGGGGATGCCCGGTACAGGAGAAGCTGCAGCGTGGTGGAAGAGGGATGGAGAAGGTGACCGCTGGATTTCCGGGCGAGAAGCAGAGTCGTCCAAGAGCAAAGGAGACAGTGACCCGTTGATTTCAGAGGCAGCAGCATCTTCAGATGGAACCGGAGAAGATGGGGGTGGAGAAGCCGGGCTGAAGATTTCCGGGACAGCTACAGCAGAGTCGTCGAAGCTTATGGGAAGTGGTCTGCGGATTCGGTGAGTTGGCTGCCATGCGTCTTGCGTACCGAGCACAGTACCGTATTTCTTCTTCACATAATAAGGCTGACGTGTTTTAAAAGCCTTAGCCTTTGGGGTCAGCAGAAGGTTTTCTTTGTTGGCCTTAGCCTGTCGCTTTGCCTTTGGCTTGGAAACGGTAACTGCCTTTCTCTTTTTCAGTGTGGCAGGCACAGCAGAGGTGAGATGATTCTTTCGTCCATAGAACCGGGGCTGCTCCATGTAAGCGGGAGACACAATGCAGTATCTGGACAATGGCTCAGATAAAGATCAGCAAGTGGTGGGCTATGCAACGTGTACAACCTTTTATGCATGGCTGCCAGGTACAGGTGTTGAAAGTGGGTGGTCTGTTATGTGAGTCATTAACATATAAATACACCATCCATTTTGTGGATTCACTGCACATTGAATACACATCGACTAAACATCGAATATACATTCTTGTGTTTGTATTTCTTTCTACAGTACTCGCAGCAATGCCTGTTAAGAAGATTTCAAAGGATCTCAGCATGAGAATGAAGGAGATGTACACGAGCGGAAAACGAATTGCAGATATCCAGCGCTGGTTAACTGCTTCTGGCCTCGTTGTGCCATCAAGCACCGTGTGCTATCATGCACAAGGAAAAAACAGAGACCGCAAAAAGGCACCAAAGATAACAAATGCGTAAGTATACTGTATTTATAAAACTTAACCAAAAAAAATATAGAAAACTGTAGTGTACATCTACAGTATACCGTATTTATATAGTATATTTATTATATTACAACAGTATATACTGTAGTGTACTGTATGTGTGGTCAATTTATATTTTTTGTGCAGCAGTATACACTTTTGGTATATTGCAATTCATCTGACAACGAATATACAGTATATGATGTGTATTTATTATGATATAACAACAGTATACCGTTTTTATATAGTATATTTATTATATTACAACAGTATATACTGTAGTGTACTGTATGTGTGGTCAATTTATATTTTTTGTGCAGCAGTATACACTTTTGGTATATTGCAATTCATCTGACAACGAATATACAGTATATGATGTGTATTTATTATGATATAACAACAGTATACCGTTTTTATATAGTATATTTATTATATTACAACAGTATATACTGTAGTGTACTGTATGTGTGGTCAATTTATATTTTTTGTGCAGCAGTATACACTTTTGGTATATTGCAATTCATCTGACAACGAATATACAGTATATGATGTGTATTTATTATGATATAACAACAGTATACCGTTTTTATATAGTATATTTATTATATTACAACAGTATATACTGTAGTGTACTGTATGTGTGGTCAATTTATATTTTTTGTGCAGCAGTATACACTTTTGGTATATTGCAATTCATCTGACAACGGAATATACAGTATACAGTATGATGTGTATTTATTATGATATAATAACAGTATATTTATATAGTATATTTATATTACAACAGTACTGTATACTGTATATTTTGTCTATTTATATTTATAGTACAGCAGTATACATTTTTTGTATATTTATATTTACTGTATATTACAACATTACATGTACAGTATACAGTATACATTTTATATTGCTGCATATTAATAACACAATATAATTTCTTTGCATTGTAGGGAGACTACTCTTCTGGTGGACAGAATAAGTGAGGAGAATGATGAGAGGAGCGCATTAAGGGTTAAAAACACTCTTCAGGAAAACCACAATCTGACTGTATCCGAGAGCAGCATAAAGAAGATGAGACGCAGAATTGGATGGAAATATGGACGTGTGAGGTTAGTAGTGGACAGTACAGGAGGTACTGTACTGTAAAGTAAAAGTGTTGTTTTGCAAACTGTACTGCGCTGTGACGCTAACATTTTTTATTCATTGTCATTACAGAGCATACCCCATGATACGGGACGCAAACAAAATCAAAAGAGTGCTCCAGGCCCAGGCATAGATAGACAGCGGTGAGACTTTCCAGGATTGCATCTTCACTGATGAGTCTACTGTGTCGCTGGAGAGATTTGCAAGATTTGCGTTCCACAAAAAAGGCCGCATAACTTTGAAGCCGCGGCCAAAACACCCTGTGAAGCTGCATGTGTGGGGTGCCATCTCTAGGCGTGGACCGGGATGCATTGTCGTCTTTGAAGGTACAATTTCTCAAATATAATGCCGCCTAATGCACTGTACTTGACTAGTGTTGCCTTACCGTATGCACTGTACTGTACTATTGAGCACTTTTCTTTTCTTGCTATAGGAATCATGAATAAAGATTTCTTCCAAGACAACATTGTGCCCGTGATAGTGCGATACATCACACAAGACTTTCCCAATGGTCATCGCTTTTACCAGGACAATGATCCCAAGCACACCGCGTCGACGGCGCATATCCTTGAGCGCGGCATCAACTGGGTGAAGACGCCAGCGGAGTAAGTGCAGTAGACCGTGTCCCATTTATGTTCCCCACTGTTTGTACTGTGTACTGTATCTCTTAAACTAATTGTCCTTTCTTTCCAAACACAGATCGCCAGACTTCAATCCGATCGAAATGGTCTGGCATCAGCTGAAGGACCACATCCGTAAAGTGGCGAAACCCTCCAAGAAGGACGAGTTGTATAAAGCCATAATGAGTTTTTGGAACGATGTACTCACCGAGGAACGATGCAATAAATATATAGACCATATTGCCACTGTGTTGCCCATTGTCATCGCGCGCAATGGACAAGCATCAGGAAAGTAGTACAGTGCTGTAGTATTGTACAGTAGGTACAGTATGATACAGGTAAGTATGGCACAGATTTTAGCTTTCCCAATAGTCAGAGTATACAGTAGTTCCAGTATACAGTACAGTAGACTAGTTTGACATACTACAGTAAGTGCCTACTAACTGCTCCATTTTTTTCTTTCCAGAGAAAGCTGCACCAGCCACCTTCTGTACAGTAGTTCTACCATAATACAGAACGCACATACAGTACAGTACAGTAACTGAACAAAGTTTTTGTTTTCTTGTCGTTCCAGGAAAAAGGGTGCACCAAGGGGGAGGGGGGGCCTTGTGTTCGTCAAATCTGCTTGTGCAGTCAAATGTACAGTATATAAACAGCAGTAATGATGTACACAAAACCTCTCCTTTCTCAATGAACTACTGTACCGCAGACACAATGAGGATACTGTTACAGTATGAAGGGAAAAAGAACAGGATGGGTTATTTAACATTACAGTATACTGTGCAATATTTATACTGTATATTTATATATACTGTATTTTTATTCTAAAGGTATTCGAGAATGTACTCTACTAGATGAGGACCTGGTGACTTTCAACCCTCTCAGACACACAGAAAGGATTATTTCACATCACTGTATATTTATCCTGTATATTTTCAGTAATTTAGAAGCAGTGGCTGTTCTGAACAGCCCAGGGCCAGATTAACAAAACAATGGCTTGGATTGGATTAGCCAGACGATTGATGCTTGGCCAGGGAGGGATTAAAAACTCTAAGGGAGGGGGTGGGTGGTGTAGCTGTAGGATTGTACTGTGTCAGTATTTCCAACGCCAGGTCACCCTAATAATTGCATGAATAAACCCCCAAAGACA
Organism: Ascaphus truei; assembly: GCF_040206685.1. Lineage (NCBI taxonomy): Eukaryota > Metazoa > Chordata > Amphibia > Anura > Ascaphidae > Ascaphus > Ascaphus truei. Next base: position 95,942,216 of record NC_134485.1, read on the forward strand.
AGGCCCAAATATACTAGTACAGTATACTGTACAGTACTGTAAAGTATGTATTATTGTGTGTTGATGTTTTGAATTGCTGTTAACTTGAAAAGTTTCACCATTGTATTGTACTGTATTTGTAAATAAAAGTATTTTGTGGCGACTTCAGCAATAAAAGAACTGGTTAATTTATCTCACATAAAGTACGTGAATACGACCGCAATCACCATTGTACAGTAAATGGGTGCATAGGATGGAACGACAGGTGCTAAAGGGGTATAAATATGATACTGTATTTATCAGTATTGATCAAAGAGAGTTGATCAGAAGGATTCCCCTTATAAAGTATACAGCACTCTATTGTCATTCATACAGTACAGTATACTGTAGTAAAAGGTAGACAACACATGGTCTTGCAGTACAGTATACTGTATTACTAAAAATCTGTCAGGTTGACCAGAATCACTGCGGATATCGGAAAATAATACAATTTTATTAATTCTACGTACTGTATATAAGGGGAATCCTTCTGATCAACTCTCTTTGATCAACACTGATAAATACAGTAATTTATCTCACACTCAGTACTACAAACTGCTTTTTGCTTGCAATAAACAAACAAACAGGGAAGCGCTATACTGTATGAGTTAGGATCAGGCCCAGCAGCCACTTTATGTTGAAAACCACATACAGTATGAAATGAGCATAAATTTGCATGAATAATTACACAAAAATATATAAAATAAATAGCACAAGTCTCTGACAGAGAGAAATTGTCCAGGTGGTGTGGATACAGGTTAATGCCCCTGTCTGATAGGACAGACTCGGGCAAGAATGGCCTGTGAGAGGTGAATATCCAGAATGGTAGCTGGGATGGAAAGCGCTACCAACTGTGCAGGTATTGAAGTGTGTAGAAATGGGAAGGTGCCGTAGGCATCAAATGTGGAAAGCGCTCACCCAGACTTCATACTGTACACTTTGCGCTTTTTGCTTGCAGACTGCAAAGCCGCAAGACCAGCAACATTGTAAAAAAAGAGCAAAAAAAGAGCAATGAGCGCGAAATTGGCGTGGGAACTTCTGTTCTAGGGCCCCTAGAAATAATATTCTTTATTTTATTTATAAACTCACATTTATATATAAAGTATATATTTATTTCTCTTCATGTATTTATTTAGATTTATTTATTAATTGTGGAGCTGCTGTGCGTGAGGGGCCATGGCCAGGATGGGGGGGGGGGGGGTAACGGTACAGTATGTGGGTAGGGGGTGAGGGTGGTTAGACCTCACACTACATTATGCACATTGGGCCCCCCCCTCCCCACATTTACATACTGTACACTGCACGACATCAATGCAGGGAGGGTTTACCAATGCAGGGAGGGTTTACCAATGCAGGGAGGGTTTACCAAAGCAGGGAGGGTTTACCAATGCAGGTAAGGCTTTAGGCCTTTATATCTCTCTCCCTTCAGTGTAATCTGCTTAACAGAAACATTAGGGGGGAAGGGGCTTTAGGCCTTTATATCTCTCTCCCTTCATTGTAATCTGCTTAACAGAAACATTAGGGGGGAAGGGGCTTTAGGCCTTTATATCTCTCTCCCTTCATTGTAATCTGCTTAACAGAAACATTAGGGGGGAAGGGGCTTTAGGCCTTTATATCTCTCTCCCTTCATTGTAATCTGCTTAACAGAAACATTAGGGGGGAAGGGGCTTTAGGCCTTTATATCTCTCTCCCTTCAGTGTAATCTGCTTAACAGAAACATTAGGGGGGAGGGGGCTTTAAACAATGCTGTGTATAATGTATAAGGTTTTTTACAATTAGATAGATGTAATCCTTGGTATTGTAAGGGTTAGTTTGGTTTTAAATTGTCTTTTCTGGTTGGTACTTACAGTATATATTGATTTTGGTTTACTTGATTGGTTAAAATACTGTAGTTGACTTGTTTGGAAGTGTTTGTACAGTATTTACTGGTAGAGTAGCTTGCAATTATATTGTTAACATTCATTTGCAGAATGTACAGTACTGTATATGGTGCATAGATTTAATGCTATGCATCATTTACAGTATACAATGTACTGTAAATGCAATGTACTGTGTGGATTGTAATGTTATGTTTTATACTGTATGCTATTCATTAACTTCATTGCTCTACACATCTAGGGATTTCATTCCACCTTACCACCTTTCCTACACATGATTTGTGCTGTAGGCATTGGTTATATCACTGTCTGCTAATGCAGATGTGTGATGCTTTGAGACTGTCATTTATACTTTGACAAGTCTACCTTTTGGTGTGTAGTGTGCATTATCCTTAGCGTTGTATACTGTAGGTGCCTTTGAACCCAGTAACCTATTGTGATTCACTTTGATTCTCCCTAGTGTTTTTTGAGTCACTATCCTTTTCATGTTTAGGGTCAACAGTGTGTGTCGTTCCCTAGTGCTGTTCATTAGTGTTTAAGGGTCCATGCCTCTTTTTTAAGTGTTTTTAAATCATGTACTGTTTATTCATCCCTTTTTGCACTGTGTCAAATAAATAAACAAATATATCAATTGCATACCTGAGTGCTCCCATACGGGTTACTTTTTTCTCTTTTCACTCACATACAGTATGTATGTATATATATATATATATATATATATATATATACTGTATATACTGTATATATATATATATATATATATATATATATATACAAATATAGCTGTATGATATATATATATATATATATATATATATATATATATATATATATACTGTATATATATATATATATATATATATATACACAGTGTATATATGTACAGTATACTGTATATATATATATACAGTGTATATACTGTACAGTATATATACAAAGTATATACTGTACAGTATATATTTATTTCTCTTCATGTCTTTATTTATTTATTTATTTAGATTTATTTATTAATTGTGGGGCTGCTGTGCGTGAATTTTTTTTTATTGGGGGTGAGGGGGGTGTTTGGCCCTTGGTGTGAGTTTACGACTTGCAGCAGCAGCAGCAGCACAATTAATAAATAAATCTAAATAAATAAATAAATGACAATAAATACATTTGAAATACATTTTTATTGATAGTGTACATGTGCAGGGGGTCTCCAGAGCAGAAGCGCACAGGTTTCAGGTCTGGGGACCCCGTGCCCCCCGAGATACAGGCCCCTTTAGGGGGTGCGGGTATCCCTCTGCTCTGCTTGGTTTACAGGCCGCGATCACGTGATCGGGACCTTTAAACGCAGAGCACTCAGCAATCAGAAACACAGGCCAGGCAGATTTAACACACACACACAATAGGGGGAGTTTTTTTTACATAGCTTGCAGGGAAGCTTAACGCACACACACAATAGGGGGATAGGGGGAGGGGGTCTTACATAGTAGATTAGAGAGAAGGCAGGGCGTTTTAAAAGCGAGAATAGGGGGAGGGGGTTTTACATAGATTAGAGAGAAGGCAGGGAGTTTTAACACAGACGTGAAAAATATGTATTGAATGTATTAATTGTTTATTATGCCTTAACCCCTTCATTGCCTTAGCGGCTATCCGCTATGGTAATGACGCAGCATTTTCCGTATTTTTAATAATATTGATCAGGAGCAGGGGGGGGGGGGCTTCCCTGAGCATTAATTTCTGGCTCAGGGAACCCCCTGCTCACTTTACAATATTATTAAAATAATGCTTCTTTACCATAGCGCATAGACGCTAAGGTAAAGAACGAGTGTTTATTTATACTGTATATTGTATGTGTTTTATTGATAGTGTACATGTGCAGAGGGTCTCCAGAGCAGAAGCGCACAGGTTTCAGGTCTGGGGACCCCGTGCCCCCCGAGATACAGGCCCCTTTAAGGGATGCCGGTATCCCTCTGCTCTGCTTGGTTTACAGGCCGCGGTCACGTGATCGGGATCTTTAAACGCAGAGGGATACCGGCACCCCCTAAAGGGGCCTGTATCTCGGGGGGCACGGGGTCCCCAGACCTAAAACCAACGCGGTTCAGCTCCGCAGACCCCCTGCACATCTACACTATCAATAAAAATGTATTTCAAATGTATTTATTGTCATTTATTTATTTATTTTTTGGCGGCTGCTGTGTGTATTTTTTTAATAATATTGATCAGGAGCAGGGGGGGGGGGTTCCCTGAGCATTAATTTCTGGCTCAGGGAACCCCCTGCTCACTTTACAATATTATTAAAATAATGCTTCTTTACCATAGCGCATAGACGCTAAGGTAAAGAACGAGTGTTTATTTATACTGTATATTGTATGTGTTTTATTGATAGTGTACATGTGCAGAGGGTCTCCAGAGCAGAAGCGCACAGGTTTCAGGTCTGGGGACCCCGTGCCCCCCGAGATACAGGCCCCTTTAGGGGGTGCCGGTATCCCTCTGCTCTGCTTGGTTTACAGGCCGCGGTCACGTGATCGGGATCTTTAAACGCAGAGGGATACCGGCACCCCCTATAGGGGCCTGTATCTCGGGGGGCACGGGGTCCCCAGACCTAAAACCAACGCGGTTCAGCTCCGCAGACCCCCTGCACATCTACACTATCAATAAAAATGTATTTCAAATGTATTTATTGTCATTTATTTATTTATTTTTTGGCGGCTGCTGTGTGTATTTTTTTAATAATATTGATCAGGAGCAGGGGGGGGGGGGGGTTCCCTGAGCATTAATTTCTGGCTCAGGGAACCCCCTGCTCACTTTACAATATTATTAAAATAATGCTTCTTTACCATAGCGCATAGACGCTAAGGTAAAGAACGAGTGTTTATTTATACTGTATATTGTATGTGTTTTATTGATAGTGTACATGTGCAGAGGGTCTCCAGAGCAGAAGCGCACAGGTTTCAGGTCTGGGGACCCCGTGCCCCCCGAGATACAGGCCCCTTTAGGGGGTGCCGGTATCCCTCTGCTCTGCTTGGTTTACAGGCCGCGGTCACGTGATCGGGATCTTTAAACGCAGAGGGATACCGGCACCCCCTATAGGGGCCTGTATCTCGGGGGGCACGGGGTCCCCAGACCTAAAACCAACGCGGTTCAGCTCCGCAGACCCCCTGCACATCTACACTATCAATAAAAATGTATTTCAAATGTATTTATTGTCATTTTTTTTTTTTTTTTTTGGCGGCTGCTGTGTGTATTTTATTGTTGTGGGTTGCGGGAGGGTGGGTGAATGGGGTATTCGCCCCAACGATGGTTGGGGAGGGCTTGCGGGGGGAGGGGGGTAGCGGGAGGGCTTAACCCCTTCATGACCGTAGCGGTATTAACTGCTACGGTCGTGAAGGGGTTAAGTGCACCCGCAACCCCCCCCCCCTCCCGCAAGTCCTAAACTCACACCAAGGGCCAAATACCCCCCTCACCAATCCCCACTACACACAATAAAGCGGGCACGGTGGGTTAACCCCTTCATTGCCTTAGCGGCTATCCGCTATGGTAATGACGCAGCATTTTCCGTATTTTTAATAATATTGATCAGGAGCAGGGGGGGGGGGGGGGGGTTCCCTGAGCATTAATTTCTGGCTCAGGGAGCCCCCTGCTCACTGTACAATATTATTAAATCTCTCTCTGCTGCAAACACATCTCGCCCCCAGTACAGTATGTGCAGTAATTTACTGAACATGTACTGTAGAATAAATGCATAGTTTTATTTATTCGGGTTTATTACACAGTATACTGTTCGGCTGGAAAACATCAGCATACTGTACAGCACAATATTACTGTATCCATCGAAATCCCCCCATTAGCCGTTTTCTTTTCTTTTCTGAGGAAAAACAAAATGAAAAGTTTTAATGTACAGTAATGGTCAGCCCCCTAAAGAAGTACCCAGCCAGCCCCACCAAAATAATAGTACTCACCATACTGTATTACTGAATTTCCCATTCAGCTTGCGCCGGCGCCGGCCCACTTCCAGTCCAGCTTTCATCATCACCCACGTCGATAGTTTGCAGAGGGTCTAGCCCACCTGTAGTCAGCGGGAAATCGCTTAGGTACATGCAAGCTTCATCAAAACTGGCTGCGAAATCCATCTCAGAGTTGTCACCGATGGAGATGGCATCATGATAAGCTGGTGCTGCTGCTGGTTCTGGTTCTGGTTCTGGCGCATTGCTTGGCAGGGACTGTCGCTTCTTATTTCGTTTTAACACGACCCTTCGCCTTTTGCCGCCTCCATTATCATAGATACGGGAAAAACCCGGTGCCACACACCAATACCCTCCAACAAATTGGGGCTCAATACGGTGAAAATAGGGGTCACTACATAACCTTTTCCTTATTGCGCGCTTCCACAAATGAGGAGTTGGCGAAAATCTGTAAAAGTCATAATTTTCGATAAAATACTGATAAATTTGAACAACTGTTGCCATCTTATCCTCTGTTGCATTAATAGCGGCCCATATCAAATAAGCATAACTTCTGTCAGGTTTTTGGAAAGCGGGCTCCACTTGAACACTCATGTCTCTGTAGAATAGTGTAAGCGAAAATGATCTTTGTCTTTATTTAATACAGTACTGTATGTAAAGCCTAAATTGCTACATTTTTTGCAACTCTTCCTTCAGTCTCAAGGACAAGTTACAATACTGTAGCATACTGTACTGGGATAAAGTATCTTTTTTGGTATAGTAAACGAAACAACTTGCAAAGTCCACACATTACTTAAGTCATGAGTTTATGCCATCTGGTGGACAAACGAAACATTGCCGCCTAGTAAATTCTTCTGGTTATCATGAGTTTATGCCATCTGGTGGACAAACGAAACATTGCCGCCTAGTAAATTCTTCTGGTTATCATTTAACAGATCAGATCCCCCGTCAGCCAGGCATGAACCGTGGCTGGGAAGGCAAGCGCAACGCAGCATGCAAGAGGTGAGCAGCGGCGGATTCAAAGTATCTGCCAGGTACAAATCGGGCATTTGCTCGAATAAAGTGTGTCGGTGCAGTACAGGCTGCTAAAGAAATTCAAGTGCTGCAGGAACGTCTGAAGACCCAGTATGTCCCCGCAAAGCAGCATGAGAAACTGAAGGCTACCCTGAGCATCATCAAAGCAACGCTAAAAGCCAAGTTTAGAACCCAGATAACGCGGCACCAAAGGGAGCACAAGAAGGTCCAGAAACTGAAACAAGTAACTGTGGCCCAAGCAAAGAAGTTCATAGTGCGCCACAAGGCAACAAAAATTACAGAGCTCCAAAATATGAAGGAGACTCTGATACAGACTCAGAGAAAGCACCAGTATCCCACAGTAACTAATGCCCGTGAGGACAAGGGTACAGTGAGAGTTGGGGACTCCATGCAACTTCAAAACAAAATTACGAAGTTTGAGCCACCTAAGAAAGCACTAGCCAAACCTACAGCTGCCAAATAGGCAACAAACAGAGGTAGGAGTGCAGAATCAAAACCAGAAGAGTCCTTAGCTGAGGAAGCTGAAAAAATAGGACGTTCTCTGGAAAAGGAGGTGGAGGTGCAACTCTGTCCCAAAGAAGCTGTTCTGGCGACTCCGTGGTGTGGAGAAACTGCAGAAAGACCGCATAAAGAGCAGAAAACTCTAAGGGGTAGTCCTAACGGCCCTACAACTCTTGCATACACTTTGTCTACAAAAAGAGGAGTGCCCGACGCAACAGAAATCTCATGACCACGCACGAGATAAAAAGAATTCACGTGGAAAAAGTCCTCCTCGAGTGACTGAGGAGTGCTGATCTCAAGCACCTTCGGGAGGAGACAAAAATAAACTGGAGAAAGGGCTCCAATCCCAGTGGGACAGAGGGTTCTCTTCCTCCATACACTCTCATTCAAGTCACAGAAAGATCTCGAATGAGAGTGGAAGGATGGGCTTTGGCCGTGGTAAGCCCGAGCTTCCCACAAACAGGGGAGGTATGTAACAGGGGACTTATCCCTGATCAGGTAATGTGCCTCTAATCCAGCAGTGTGGTGGTTAACTGCTGGTAGTCAATTAACAGAACACCACCTGCCTGATTAGATGGCTTAGAAAGCCTGTCTTTTGAAACAGGAAGTGAGAACTCCTTAGCTGTGACTGAGAGCTGAACTTGGGAGAGAGCAGAGATTGTCTTTGACTCTCACAACAGTCTTGAGCCCTGCCAGAAGAAACAGCAGAGCTGCTTACAAGACACAGGGAAAACTTCTAAACCTGTATGCTGACCAACCCTGGAGACAAGGGATCTGAAGCAGGAACAGTGAAGATTTTCCCTCCAAACCACAAGGAACAGATAAGACTTTCATTCTTAAAAGACTGCTTATATCTGCTCATTGCATGCTATGTGTTTGGGGCTGCGAGAACTGCTTGACTAAGGGAGATGTGAATTATTGCACAGTGTTTCACTAGAAATACTCCCAAGTGAACAGAAGCTTTGTTCTCCCCCCCCCTGTGTTTGAATGAATTTCCTGATGAAAAGGAAAGGGCACAATAAAGCCTTATTATAATTTCACATTATAAACGACTCCAAGTGTGTACCTCTGTGAACGTCCGTCTACAAGGCTGTTTAGTTATTTTAGTGTTGGGGTGTTTAGGTGCTTGTGTATTTATTTTATTCTTGTGTATTTTTGGCCTTAATGATTTTTATTAAGTTGACAATTGAGTGGCTTATCATGATATAAAACTGTGCCAATCAATAGGTAGAGGGTGGGTGTATTGGCCCTTGGGTGGGTTGTTAGGCCTCCTGGGTGGGTAGCGGGGGAGGGTGGGTTAACACCTTAATTACTATAGCATGATGGCAGGGGTAAGAGGAAAGTTTTATTTACTTTATTTATGCTGGGTTGCTAATGTTTGATTTTATAATGGGCAAATGAGCTATTATCCATATCTGGATAATAGTTATTTTGCCCAAAAATTTACTGTATGTGTTGTGAGGGTTTGTTGGGTGTAGAGGAGGTGGGTAGTAGGGTTGATGTGTTTATGTTTGTTTCTTCGGGTGGAGGGATTGGGTCAAGGGTCGGTGTTTAAGCCTTCCGGGATGTAGCGGGTCTGGATAACCCCTTCATTACCATAGCAGTTCCCACTGCTATGTTAGTGAAGGGATTAACTCCTCCACAACATTCCTGGCAGGCCTAAGCACCCACCCTGGGACTTCTACCCATCTTCATCCACCCCCACAGCCCCAAGAAACAGGCTATTGAGGTTTAACATCTTAATTGCCTTAGCGGCTAGCTGCTAAGTTAATGAAGCTGTTTTAATATAAATTTTAATACTAGTGTAGATGAAGAGGGGGTCTCCGAAGCAGAACCGCATTGATTTGAGGTCCGGGGACCCCCTGCTTCCCAAAATAAAGGCCCCGTTATGGGGTGCTGGTATCTCCTATGCATTTCATTCCCACAGTCACGTGACGCGAGATATTTAATTGCATAGGAGATACCAGAACCCCATAACGGGGCATGTATTTCAGGAAGCAGGGGGTCCCCAGACCTGAAATCAATGCAGTTCTTCTTCAGAGACCCCGTGCTCATCTACACTAGTATTAAAATGTATATTAAAATCTTGTGATCGCTGGCGAGATATGCACAGGGAGAGGCGTCTCTCTCTGTGCAGCTCTCTTTGCAGGTGAAAAAATTGCTGGGTAAGCCCTTTTGAGAGAGGCGATCATTACGTCACCGACTACTCACCCGTTTTGGGAATTTTGCTATCACAGGTAATCAAAACTTTCTGAATACATTGATTGCAACGCTCAAAAAGCTGGCGGCGTAACCAGCCTAGCAATTTTTTTTATTATGCCTTATAGAATGTATTTATTTAATTAATTTATTTGTAAAATGTTTTACAAGGAAGTAATACAATTCGAGTTACCTCTCGTTTTCATGTACGTCTTGAACATAGACATAATTTGACAAATAATACATGGTTACAAATACATAGTTACATAAGGGAACACGGTATACATTATTTACAAGACATTGCATGCACTGTTAGAGATCATATATATTATAGGCGTATGTAACAGAAAAAAAAGGTGATGTAGAATAGCGCTAATGAAAAATAAACAATATACCCTAATAGTGGGGGTGGACTCAAGTGACAAGCTAGGCAGCCTAGGAAACAATCTGATAGTGCAATCAGAAAAATAGCATAAAAACAAAGAGATACCGGCGCCTAATTAGTCCATTTAGGTGGAATAATGAAAGTCCAATGGAAGTGATGTTAGTCCCAAAATGATCTGCTGTCCCTGTCTGTCTGACAGAGCTAGATTCCAGGCCTGCTCATTGAGCCAGACCGCTGCCAATCACTTTCCCAGCACTGTCACTCATAGCGACGAGGTTTTCATTCCGGGACAAGCAGGAACTAGCAGGTCCATTGCCGAGTACTACAGCCTGGTGTGGAGGACCAGAGGAGAGAATATCGCTGCTCCCCCCGGCTCCGTCGGATGAGTCTGCCAGGCCTTGACGTCACGTCCGGTGACGTCACTACTGGTCCGGGTTCACACCGGAGACGTCACTTCCGGTCCCAACCAGGACACATGGAGGAAAACACAGAGCTCTCGGCATTCTGAAGACTCACTGCACGTGGAGCCAGCATCCTTATCCTATGCCAGTAACATTTTGCCGTCCTGTGAGTGTCACTCAGGTTTTACCCAACCGGATTGACATCACTATTACTGTCCAGCTTTAATAATTCTAGTTATATTAAAACTAATTTTACTGTTAGCTTTGCCTCAGTTTTTGTATGTCCTGTTAGTGTTGTCAGTCAGTCTGTGAGTTCATCCTTGTGTGAATATTCATAACAGTGTTGCACTAATTATCTCTCTTTTCATTGCATGTTCCAATCCCACGAAGGAAGTCCCATCGGGTCACCTCAAGACTAAGGGACAGCAGATCATTTTGGGACTAACATCACTTCCATTGGACTTTCATTATTCCACCTAATTGGACTAATTAGGCGCCGGTATCTCTTTGTTTTTAGGCGTATGTAACAGTTACAGACCAGATTAAAATGTGGGACAGCTTTAGTTTTGAAAGAATAGGCCCCTTAGAGTTTGTTTCCTATGCATTGTGATGATACAATATTTGAAAAACTGTACTCGCTGTTTATCAAAAACTGTTATTGTACGTCATGTAGTACTTACAGATGCAGCCAGTTGTTTCTCAAACCTGTCGCAACACGTGCTGCTTAATCCTTAACCGCTGGACCAAAAGTAGAGGGTTCGCGTTCCCCAAATGTGAAGTGTTCATAGCAAAGTGCATAGCAGGGGGAATAGCACAGCAGGGGGTCCCTGATTTTGAATGGGACCCTCTGTGTGAATCCTACATGGCTGCATCTGTCTGGAAGAGACGCACAGTGAGAGTTGACAGAGTCAGTCACTCTCTCAGCGCACCTCTAACAGGTAATTGTGCTGCTTTTCTTTTATTCGTATTATTCAAGGGGGTCTACGGAGCTGAACTACATTAATTTCAATCCTGGGGATCCCCTGCTTCCCGAGTTAAAGGCCCGAATATGGGGTGTTGTTATCACCGCCATGCTTAAATGTCACTGTCAGGTGGGCGGTGATGTGATATAATTAAACACGCAGAAGAATTAAAATGGCAGGAGATACCGGCACCCCATACCGAGTTTTGTAACTCGGGAAGCATGGGGTCCCCGGAGCTAAAATTAATGTGGTTCAGCGCTGGCGACCCCCTTCTTCAATATGTCATTAAAATAAACTAAAGATGGCCTCATTAACTTAGCAGCTAGCCACTAAGGTAATAAAGGGGTTAAAGCAAAGTACATTGTTTGTTGGGGTAGAGGGGGTGGGTGAAGGGGGTAGTTTCCCCAGGATGTGTGGTAAGGCCTACATGGGAAGGTTGCAGAAGGTGTTACTACCACTACGGTAATGAAGGGATTAACCCTTCCTACTACCTACCCCAGAGGCCAAAACACCCACCCTGGGAGTCCTATTCAGAAGCAGGGACCCCCACATGTTAATCCTGATGGGCCATTGGTCTGGTCATGGGGATTCCGTGAGCAGTCGGGTGTCAGGAACGTGTATTGGCAGTTTCCATCCCGACTACGTGACAAACCATCTGGCTGCATCTGTAGCAGTAACCTTTGTCTCTCTGTTGCTACTGTAGATTTTACTGTCTCAGTGTAATCAATGGTCACAAGTTATAGGTCATGAAAATAGAAAACACGAGATATAAACTTTTTTTTCTTCAAAGTTACACTTTTTAGTATGTCTGCAACTTTTGCTAATTTATTGAAAATCAATATATTATTTGCATTTAAATAATGCAATAGTAAAGTAATTAATTTCTGAATTGACTTTTATATATATGTAACCAATTTTATTTTATGTTATATTGGAATCCTATGCAATTAGTACAATGTAATTAAAAGTCACTGAATACATCAGAATCGATTGCACCATAGAATAACAATTATTGAGTGGATGTACTTTTAAGTGCTATTTCAAATGACTAAGATTAAATAAATGTATTAATGTCTTCTATTTAGGCACCTCTTACCACTTTCACTTTTGTCAATATATTTTGTCTTGCACCTATTCTCTTCTATGTTTTATTTTTGCCTATTTGAACTGATGCTTACAAAAACTCAAAGCAATTTTTCCTTTTATAATCCATTCTTTTATTTGTTTCAAAAATACATGTGTACCTTGACAGTAACCTTATAAAATATTTATC